>NW_020955300.1:88568-164268 GCF_003031625.1 Empidonax traillii | reverse complement strand
AGCATGGCCATTTTACATTGGAATTGACTGCCTCCATTTCAAATGTCTTCCCTCTTCCCACTATAGGAACAGGCAGATCATGCTGATAGGTTCTAAGTCAAGTAAATTAACTCATCAGTATTAGGTATTTAATGCAGTAGCTCTTTCAAATAAGTCTTGGTAAAGTGAGTAAGTACCACAGCAGCTTTGAAGATCAGGATACCAAGTCAGAAAGAGCTCAGCATGCCAAGGAAAGGCAAAGCTATCCTTATATTCATGGAAAGCAACAGAGAAATTTTTGATCTGGAAAAAAAGTTAACCCAGAGTGATATAAAATGTCAGCCTACTTCATGGTAAGTTGCTCAGGATGAGTCACACAGAGCCCTTAGGGAAGAGGGAAGTGGAATTCCCTACTCAGTTTATGGTGTATAAACAGGCTGGCTGATTTTTATTACTGTTTTTAACTCTCACATTGGATTTGTTTGTGGTCATATTGGTGAACTACACACGTTTCCTCATTTAGGCTTCTCATTTTCATAGTTTGTTGAGCTGCCTGAAGCACAAGATGTTTGTAGCTGAGAAAACAATCTATGCAAATTAAAAACAAAACAAACAAACTAACAAAACCCCCAAAATAAAAAATAGCCCCCTCAAATAAAAACCACCTCCCCCTCCTCTCACAAAAACCAAAACCAAACCAAACAAACAAACAAAAAAAAAACCACCACAAACCCTAAAAGCAAAATAATAATGATAAAAAAGGTAGTTAAAATGAGTAAGAGCCACACTGTGAGTTCTTGGATCTGTGTTACTTAATAGTCAGTGAAATTGTATTGATGGAATGTCTAAGAGCTAAGAGACAGCATATAAACCAGATTCCTAATGCCATCATAATATTGCTTAGATGCTTCTGGCAGAAGTAAACCCTGGGAATGAGCAAATTGCTTTCAGAGAGGTCAAAGTGAGCTACATCAGTTGAAAGTTTTTTAATAGTGCAGCTTGTTATTTCTCTTTTCAATGGCTACTCAAACTTTGGGCTAGAAGCTGGGAAGGGGGGGTATCTCTAGTTTCAATGAGAATCTCAAGGATTGGGGTTACTTTTCTGCTGTTAGGGTAGTAGTTTTGGGACTTTCGGAAATGTGTTTTGTTTTTTCAAGCAAGGGATTTTCCCCACAGAACTAAGCCAGTGTACCTCAGTTCAAAAGAAGTGGACAAAAATCTGAACTCCTGGATATGAAAAAGTCTGAGCTGGTTGATGCTGGACAGGGGCCAGGAAACATGGGAGCTGAAAGCACTTTACCTTCTGAAATCAGAGCTGAAAAGTTGCATATTTTACTTTCATTGCAGTTCTGATCAGATAATTTAGATGTTTCTCTTCATCTCTAAACACTGTTTCAAAGAAGTCTGCTGGTTTTCAGAGCAAAATGTTTCTGATTATGCATCGAAAGAGTAGGATCTCGGCTTCTAGGAACTTGTGGAAGGTAATGAATGAATTGAGGATATAGAATTGCTCAGTAGCAGATGTAAAGTCAGAACAGCAATTCTCATTACCTTTACTTGTCTCTCACTCTCTTTTTGTGCTACTGCCTTATCTTTCAAGACTGTAGAGGAATGAGGGCAGTGAAAGGAGATGTGAGGGAAAGATGCAAGCCTCACGATTTGAGTCGTCCATGCCAGTCATGGGGACCAGAATTAAAACAGAAATGAAAAGGGAAAGCTGATGATCTGTTGTTATAGCTAATTGGCCTTACATACAACTAGAACATCTGCTGTGCATCTCCTTCACAGCAGTTTTCATTTGATTTCTCGCCTCACCCCCATCTTCCAGTATGTCAGGCCAGAGAGGAATGATGGCTCACTGCACTCTAACTAGTGTGCTAGGGTCTGTGAATGAAGTTATAGGGAGTCATGGTAAAGAGATGTGGGGTCTTGAAAGACTTGCTAGTCTGGAAGTAATACTGATTGGACAGTTTAGCTATACAGCAGTCAAATATAACAGTTCTAGGCAATTTATTCAAAAGGTATAAATACTGAGAGGAAAGAGCAAATTAAGATGACCTAAACCAATTGTGAGGTAATAGAATGACACATATTTTGGATGTACACTGTAGAACACCAAACCTGAGATTTGTTGTATTGGTGAGCAGTCTTCCCACGGCAAGAGAATGAAGATTCACATACTTGGTTTCAGCCAAATAATTTGGCAATTATTTGATCTGGAAGTGTTCTGAAGTAGAGGAAGTGAACATTATTAGAATGTGCTCAAGGAGAGACAATCAAGATTGTCAACATAAGCAAAGTTCCCTGAAGCCGAATGTCCTTCTCATTTTCAGACATTGTCTCGCAGAGGATGCATCTGAGAGCTTGCAGAGGTTGTTGACCCCAAACACCCATCAGTCATTTGTAGAAGCAAATGTGGTCCAGCCTGAACAACTGAATGCCTTTCTCCCATCAAAGCTCAGACGAATTTGTAAACTGAGAAGTGGTAAAATTGTCAGGGGTGGGGCAGGGAGGGTGTTGTTGCAGAGCTTAGCCTGGTAGGCTTTCTGTGGATAGTGAGAAATTAAGAAATGAGGAAGACCACAAATAGAAAAGGAATAAAAAAATGCATTAAATCTCCTTTCTAGCATGGAGATTTCATATTTCTTCTTAAATCTTGGAGCTTTAAACATCCTATGTCTATAAACAGTGGACACAACATTGATGTACTATACAAGCCCACCCAAAGCAAGAAACTAATCAGAAACCACTCAGCTGATATGATGTTGGATCTGGAAGATGTCTGAGACTTGTTAGCAAGTTCTTTGTGATCATATTTACCTAATTCTCTGTCAAAATTCTCCATGCTGCATGACCATTCCCTTTTTAGTCAAAAGTGAAATCAATAATATAGACAGGAGACTTTATCTAATTTTCTGCAGTTGGCCTAACTTCTCTGCTTCCATCTGGCAGAGGAGACTAAGCTGCAAGCCTCCAGTTTTATGCTCCTGGAGGCTAGCTGAGCTGCCTTTTGTGCTAGACCATGGGACCTGTGCTGACCATCACAGATAATCTAGAGTCCCTTTTGCAGCCTGGAGTCAAATTACTTTTAGATGGCTTTTCTGGTTCTCCAGTGGACAAAGGGACTGAGTTAATTCCATTAAAGCTGACAGTGTCTCTACAGTGGTAAAAGCAGAAATCTGGTTTTGTGTCAAACGAGGACATGGCTTTATTCATGAGCCTATTAATTTTATCCAGACTAGGGTGACTTATATTAACAATAGGATCAAGCCAAATACTCCTCAATATTAACCTTTTTAAGATCTTGTAACTATGCCTATTGAATACTCATTAACACATAACTGCGCTGCTGCTTTAAGATTCTATACCTATTTAATTGTTCCTAATACCAAGGCCACAAGGTCCTTAACAGGGCTCCTGGATGGACCCTCAGCAGTCACAAAGGGTAATGTCACAAGGTTATTTTAACCATAAAGGCTGTAAGTGTGGCTGCTCGCTGTATTGCACTGATTCTTTTGCTCAGTTCCCTCCAAAGAGAGAAGCCACTGGACAGCTTCTGTGCCCAGGGAGAGCCAGCTGAAGTGTAAGGGTAAATTCCTGACTCTCTTTGCCTGTTTTTCTCTGTGTGTGATAACTAGCTGTTAAACAAGGGAAGCTTCAGATGTCCTATCACATTACAAGTGCTGCAGTGGAAAATGCTGCAAAGAGCAAAAGATGAGAAGTTAGTATTACTTGGGGGTAAGCAAGAAAGATGATTGCAGTTGAACTAGTCAAATTTGAAGGGGCAGTGAATAGTATCAAGCCTAGAGGGAAAAAGAGAGCTGCTCCTAATGGAAGTCAGTGGAGTGAAATTCTCATCCCACTGAGCAGAGATAGAGGACTGAAATCAGAGGTTAATAGAGTGGACAAAGCAACTGTGAAATATAGTTGGAGTTAACCAGCACAAAATGAGTTAAATTAGACTAGCCAACTACTTAATTTTCCTTCACATTCATTGGAACATAAGACCTAGCACTGGAAATTAATGACTAAATTTTTACATAGTGTCTTGGACTTTTGTTGTTCTTTTGTTAAGGGGAAAAGAGAGAGAGAAGTTGAATTCCTCTTTTAAAACATAATGACATCACAATCATTAAGTCAGCAGTTGTTGAGAATAACAGGGTGAAAGAAGGCAGGTGAATAGATCCTTACGGACTAAACAGTTTTGCAAGGGGTCAATCTTCAGATGTCTAGTTAAGGGATGGAGGGGAGGTGTTTTAAATTATAGAGCAATAAGCTTAAGAAGTAATATCATGACAGTAAAAGAAATTGTCTTTGGACTTGTACTGATTTGAAAGTTCATCTTGTATGGTGAACATTTATGTTGTATTTGATTCACTGGTAAGTGGGATATAAAAGAAGAGTTTCATTGCACCTATGAGTTCAGTGTCTGCTTCAAACTGTGTGTGGTAGGAAGCTCAGAAAGGCTCTCCGAGGCCTGCACATATTGTCTAAGTGGAATTATAATGACAACTTTAAGGCCTCCCAAGCCTTGACTTGTAATGGTAGTCCCTTGTAGATAACTAGAAGGAGCAGTTCTGAATGCTGGAGAGCTGCTGTGCTATGATAGCTGAGGTTCCTACTGATTCTCTCAACTGCAAGTGGAAGTGAGGACTGCCTAAAAAAATTTGAAGCTTAAATTAGGATTTGCTGAGAGACATACTGTTTTATCCAGTGCTCACAAACATGTGTGGCTTGAAATAAATAAACTGAGGAGGGAAGGAAGCTATACTCAATTTCCATAGCGTGAAACAGCTTTTGTGGTCATGACACAGTCTGACAAGGTCAACTAGCATATGGCTAAAAGCAGTGGATCTTGGAATCTTTGCCAGCGCTACTTTTCTGTCAAAGGAAATGGTCATTACCACTTGCAGTGTAGTAGCAATCACCATTTACTGTGTTATGTTTAAAGGCAAGTAATATTGGAAATAAACATTTGTTCACAGAAAGGTCGAGGTTTGGAAGAAATGAGGGAGATTTCTGGCCAAAGAAAGAAACATGTCAAGGGATACTCGTATCAGTGTTCCTGTGGGGTTCCAGCTCTTAAAAATCATCTATTGAAACAATAGACATTACTTTCTTCAACCTAAGGAGCCTTGACATTACAAGAACACTTGGTAAATTGTCAAAAAATGCTAATGACTTTGATCAGAAGATTATCTGAGATGGTAGATTGAAGCAGATTCAAAATGAGAATTGCAGTGAGTGTCAGAGATGCTCAGTACAAATTAAGGTGTATGCGGGGAGGAAACAAAGTGCTCTGTTAGAGCTGGAGAAGAGTTTCTTTTTGGAAATGCTAAGTTGTAGTGGTGGCTTTGGTTCCAAGCAATTGATAGGGTCAACTTGCAAATAATGTGTTAGAAGGCAAAAACAAATGACTTGGACTAAATGAAGCAAATGGTTATTGCAAAGTGTCAGCATAAACAGCTGTTTTAATTATGATGAGCCTCTGTACTTTGTTTCTTCAGATACCATCCCTGCAGGACTGAGCTGATTTGATATTACAGGCAGCTCTGAGGAACCTTCGTCCTTCTTAAATCTCAAATGACTGCTTGTCTAGTAAGTGTATCACACTACGTTGTGGCAAAACAATCTCATTAATCATAGTACTGCCAAAGACAGGGTCATGAGCAGGGCACCTGGGTGATTGATCCAATATGATTGGAGACTAACACAATTCCCACCCCACAGAGCTCAAGGACTACAGATGAGTGAAGTGTTGGGCAAGAAGAGATGAAAGCTGAAGCAGCCATAAATTCCACTCTTGTTCTGTATACCTTCAAGATGTGGAGAGGAGCTAGACTATACCCCACTCAATGAATTTGGGAGGTTATGAACACAAAGTAAGGAGGAAGATGAGAGGACTGCCTTTCTTAAAACTGTTTTCAGAAGGCAAGACATGACAGAAAAGTCTATGAGACTGGGAAATTCGTATGTGCATGTATTGGAGAGTAGGTGCTTTTCCTTGTTTTGTGGGTTTTTTTTCTTAATTATTTTTATGGCTTTTTTTTTTTTGTTCTGTCACAGTAAGTCACTTGTTAGAAGCATGAGGTGGAACCAGTTCATAGCAGATTTATCAAATAAATCCAAAATTTCCACTTACCATGATTGCTCAAGGATACTTGTTACCTAATATTTGTAACTATGGTTTAAGAGTGTGCATGTGGGAGTTCTGACTCAGGCTTTTACTGCAGTGAGTAATTTAAAAGCTGTTCTTGTGTGTATCTCTCTTTCTGGACTTGTGTTTAAAGTTCCTGTAAATAACAGTTGAAATCACACGGTCATATAGTAGAAATCCATATTGTTTACATACAGAACTAGAATTAAACTCTGTGTGTATGTATGTGTGTATGAAGATTTGCTACAAGGCTAATTCTCTGCTCTCACTTGTGAAGAGAATAAGGCAAACAAAACATATCTGAGAAACTGATTTCAGACTCCAAACAAAGCATATTCTAAAGTTCTTGTCTGGTGTTAATTCTCTATTCAGACAAAAAAAAAAAAAAAAAAAGAAGAACATTTCCTTCTAGAAAGATGGAATTGGCCTAAGTTATTGATGCTGACTTAATTGGGAAGGAGGGGAAATTATTAATCCTGCATTTTACCTGAAAGAAAGGTATGGCTGGCTCTGCAGACATTGTAAATATTGATAAACTGATGCATTTCAAAATCTTGATTATTTTATTTCTCTGCTCCCTTATGCAACTCTTGAACCTAAGCCAGTAGAGTCTTTGAAGGAGGGTTCATTGGTTGATGAAACCTATTCACGAATGTGTTGTCATGACTGTTGTTTCACTCTTTAAAGGATAAACACAGCGTGACTGTAATGCAAAGAGGAAGTACATAATTTGGGGTTTGACTTGCACACAGATAAACATTGTTTGCTACTCCTTAGTTTAATCTTGCTGTTTACCTGTTCTCTGATACATTGTGCAAAAGGAGGATTCTCTTCTGGAAACCCAAAGTAAGACCTGTTGGTGTCCTGTTTGTTACAGCAGTTTGGCCACTAAGGAACATGCACTTTGAGTAGCTCATTGAACAGTGTATTCACTTCTACAGTAACAGCCAGAGCATTTTCACACTCTGTCACTGCAGTTTCTCCCATTCAAAGGCAGGGTTAGATCTCCTGATGTGTGCCATGTGGGGTGGGAGGGCATGCAAACAGTACTGGTGCTGGAGAGAAGAGAGGAATGCTAGCCTGGGCATGAACCACCTGCACTGATTGGGTTCTCCCAAGCTTGTATGAGCTCAGGTTCTCAGGAACACTGCCTCAATCTCCATTCCTCATGCTATTCATATAACTCTAAGGGGGCAAAGGAAACCTCAGTGAGGAGACAGCATCTCTCAAAAAAATCCACCGGACTCCGACATTACTATTGGGAGCACTAGCATGTGCCACCTTCCCCTTTAAAGCGGTACATCTGTCCCTTAGCTACACAAATTCTACACAGATTTCTTCCTCTTAGGAAAGGCACTGCTTACTGCAATGATCAGTTCAGATTAGTTGTGCTAGTGAGCTCAGTCATTTGACATTCATTCAAGGAAAGTAGAAATATGAATTAAGTAGGATGAAAACATACAGCTACTGGAAGAAAGGAAGCTGGACTAGAGCAGGTGGTCTGTTTGGTCACAGAATCCAGGAAGGTGCTGCTGAAGTGATGCTCTATTGGTGATTGCAGATCAAGGCCGTGTTGTGGAAATTTATTTGTGGTGGCAGTCACAAATAAAGTCAGTGAGGTTACTTGTGAGAGAATGATGCTCTCCACACAAAAGAGGGTTTCACAGTAAGATTCTTTTGTCAAGTAGTCTAAACTCCATTAAATGAAACTTTCATTTAAACATGCTACACATGTAGCACTCATTCCAAGCAGCATCTGAGGATGGTGCCCTCTGGATGCAGTGAGAACACTTAACACTCGTGGGTTTGACTAGGAAATGGGTGTTACTGTTGATGAGAATAGGTGGTATACAGACTACTTACATTACTAACAATATGAAATATTGCCACAGGCTGTTTATAATTTTCCTGGGCATCCGTTGCCTTTACAGACACATGGTGGAAAGATGTAGGACCTGATCAAAATAAAGAGTTATTACTTTGATTTAGTTCCTGGTAGGTTTTAAGTCATTGCTAATTCAAGTGATCCTAACAGCTAAGAGCACCACCTAGTACACTCTGGGGGCCGGTGATTCAGCTGGGCAGGTCTAGAACTTAGGTGAGAGGGTCCAATTAATTCTCTCCATGTATAAATATCCACTGATGTGTTCTGAGGCTTGGAAAACCAATTTGCCACTCACAGTCTCTTGCTGCTTGCATCTAAACTACTAGGATTTTTTAAAAACCAGATATGAAGATCTACTGCTGAGATTGTACTTCTGTTATTGAGCTTTGAGGAACATGAAGGTTTAGCTCATAGAGGTCAACTAGAAAAGGTTTCACATTGTCCACCTTAGGCTCTGAAACATGAAACCTGCTACAGACTGACATAGTAAATGCATTTAACTTTCATTAACTTTTGTCTAAAAATGTGTATAATGACCTCTTTTCAAATTTACTCAAAATACAAACAAATCTTTGCTTATTTCTGTTAAGAAAGCAACTTGTTTGCTGGAAGCAAAATGGAAATCCTTTTGCCATATAAATAAGAGAAAACATCAAAAGCTTTTCACTTTGTCAACATGAAAGAGAACACATTTTCCCAGTGCTGTTGCACATGGGCCTTGACCAAGGGAAATATACAACAAAAGGACAAGCTGGTTTGAAAATGCTCTAGAGAACAGGAAAAAAAGGGATAGGTATAAATGGATCTCTTCAGGTTTTTTACAGTTACTTTCTTATTTATTCAAATCACTGTATTGAGAATACCAGTATATTAGCAAATGGATCCCTGAGGTATAATGGAACGGTTCCTGGGCTGGTGGAAGGCCCATCAGAGCTCTGAACTTTGGTTATGGGGAAAAGTGTAGGTTTACAGGATGCAGCTGTTTTGTTCTTGACTTCTTGCATAGAACAGCAAACAAGGAAACTGCCCTTGGTAGGGGTGTTGGTGGGGGAGTATATCTTTAATGTGCAGGGAGGAAGAGAATGAAGTGGAATCTTTCCTTCACATTTGAACCCTGAACAGGGAACACAGTGCTAATGAAAAAAAATTTGACCTGGTTGGAAGTTCTGTTTAGAAAAGGTCCTCTGTGCAGCAAAGGACATAAATTCAGGAAAGCCTGGATCTCACAAATAAAAATTTCTTGGACAAATAGTTGCATGCTGTAAACTTGCCCGTGGAAAGAACTTGGCTAAGAAATTGGCTTCCCTTTCGAAGACTGTAACAAACAGAGAAGACAACAATGTGCCAAGTCCCCATGTTTAGGAAAAAACATGCAATTGCACTTAGCCTATCTCCTGTATTGGCATTTAGGGTGTTAATCCCATTCTGCTCACTGTAAAAACTTAGAATAAAACCTTATTGTCCCTGGCCAAAGTTTTAAACATGATCCTACAGTCACTACAGAAAAGAAGCTTGGGCAAGGCTTCCTGTGTTCATATGCTATATCTGAATGTACACAGGTACATCCTATTTGGGGTAAAGCAATTCATGGGTTATGCTAATTTTTTAGCACTTTATTCATCCCTGCTTTTAGAAGTTTCATTTTATTTTAGTGAGAATGGGTTAACAGGAACCTCTACCTCACAGTTCTGTAAGTTTCTAGAAACTTCTTATTCCCCTTTGTGCAACCATAAGACCTAGAAACACTTGTGGTTAGAGACCAAAATAAATAAATGCCCTGACTATAACAAATTTCAATACAAGTGATAAATTAGAGTTCTAATTTCTCAGCTATTTTAGTACTGTCTGAAGAAAGTGCACAAAGAAGTAACAGCTGAATATACTTACTTTAACAAATTAAAACTGTCTGCATCATTTTTCTAAGAGCCACTTAATAGAACTTAGTAAATTATTAGCAGTAATAAAAGTATAACTTTGTTTGGGAAGCATCTGGAGAGTCACCTACCTTTTGTTCCTGAGCCCTGTCTGCCTTGATTTTCTCACACAAGCAGTTAATCAGAGCCAAGAGGGCTACTTGTGCTCTTAAATCAGGGGTGGGGTCATTTCCAAACCGGTGCAGACATCTCCTTTTCCTTGGCTGTGCAAGTCTGAAGTTGCCTAACACCAACATTGGATTTCTGTTCCCATGACTATATGCAATTGTTAAAATATTGGTAAGCGATCCAATCTTCTAGAAGCTACGCTATGGCTATATGTAGCTAGATGGAAATGTAGCCTCTTGGACAGCTGGGTTACTATTTTTCTACTTTCCTCTCCCTTGCTTTGGGCTGAGATAGGTGATCTAAAAGCCCATAAGGGAAAGAGAAGTGACATGCACAAGATCTGTGGATGGGGCTCTAAGCAACCTGCTCTGGCTGTCCCACTCCTTGCATGGGGTTGGACTATGTGACCTTTAAGTGTCCCTTCCAACCCGAACTATCATATGGTTCTATAAAAAGTAAAGGAGATTTTTTTTCTTCAGTAGAAGCCATTGCAAGATGATGGTTTGTCAAAGGCTGAAGCCTTCAAAGCACAGATCAACAGGAAAAAATTGGTTCAGATTCCTGTGAAAACAAAGGGAAGAGCTGGGCTTTAGCTGACATAATAAATGTTACTGGTAGCAACAGCAACATAATAAATGTTACTGATGGTCTGATACTAATTTTTTCTCATAACCAGCTTTCTTACGAGGTGGACCATATCTGTCTAGCTGTCGTGTCTGATGAGCTTGTTTTAGGAAAAGTATTATGTGATGGATCTACTAGTGACTGAGCAAAAGGTCTCAGAAGGGACTTAGATTCCTGTATTCATTTTGTTTTTCTTCTCCATCCCTCCACATGTTTATTTATGGAACAGCTGAGTCTGGGTGACACGTGAAGTGTCATGGAAGGGATGGAGAACCTTTGCTGTTCTGAAGGAAAATTTATTTTTTTCAGGCACAGAATCACTCTTGAGAAAGTGTACTGAATGGATTTAATGTCTTATTCTCCCCTGCTTTATACTTTAGTTTGGGATTTTTTTGTTGCCAGGTTTCATCAAGTAGAATGTAATAAATAATAGTAATTCCTGTCCTGTTAATAGGAGGATGATCTCTAGTCCACAGTTAAATAGAAATATACCTGCACTTCTGCATTAATTTAATCTGCTTTCATTAACTTAGTTAAGTCTGCTTGGTTTTTTCCAATTTATGGTATTTTTATTTTTAGCATCCTTCTCTTCCTGTCTCTGGGGCACAAACCATATATATACCTTTTGTTGTATGATTTTCTTTTCCTTATTTAATAAGCCTTTCCTATAAAACATCAGGTCCTGAGTGATTGTACCAAACAATTGGGAGAGACCAGAAAGGGAGTATGTAACAAAACAGGACTAGGGTGTGTGCAGCACAGTCACCAGATGAAGGGATATTCTCTTCATCCCACTACTTGCAAAGCTGCATCTGGAGTGTTGTTTTGGGCCCTACAGTATGACAAAGACATTCACAAACTTGAGAGAGCTTAATGGAGGGCCAATAAGCTGGTTAGGGGGCTGGAGCACAAGATGATGAGGATAAATTAAAAACTAAGCTGGACAAAGCCCTGAGCGATGTGATAGAGTTAGATGATCTCTAGACATGACTTTGAAGCTGATTTATTATATAATTCTATGATTGATGTAATCCAGATAAACAGGATAATTTTTATAGACTCTATTTATTGTTTGAAATGTTTACAATACATGGCGAGGTAGAAGAATTAAGATTAAGATTTTAATCATTTTAAGGAAACTTGAAGAGACTAGGTAAAATGTCCTCAAAGGCAAAAAAGCAGAGGCTTCAGCTAGATGCCATGTAAAGATTGAAGACAAAAGCTCTTAGAGAACAATTTCAGGTGTTTAGGTGTTTAAATGTTTAGAGAACATTTTAAGGTGTTTCCAAGGGATTTGATGTGTAGAGATGAGTGACTGTCCTGGTCTGTAGAACAAGAGCCTTTGGAGATCACATTTAAAGAAAACTTAAAATTTTTGGATATTGTATTTCTTCTGATGCCCAAATACAAACATATTACCCAATTATTTGGCTACTCACTTTGTTATCTGTGTAAAATGATCTATGTACATATATCTCATATCTATATCTATCTCACTGGTATCACTGTTCATATTACAAATGATTTAACAGGATACAATGTTAAATACACCTTTTTTATGTGTGCATTTTACTTTATTCCTGGATTTGATTTGCATTTATGTATACTAGCCCACAAAGAAATTCTTCTGATGAACTACGAGGCTACATTAAATTATCATCAGACATCTTTTACTGGCAAGGTATCTAAACGAAGAAAGCAATATCTATCAGTGAAGACAATTAGCATAACTCTCACCATGAATCTGGGAATGCTAACTATCCCATTACTCTGGTTCAATAAATTATTGATTGGAAGCAGTGTGAGGTTTGGATTCCGGCTTCTGATTCACAACAAGTCATATCTGCTGAGATGAAGCAACCACTGGAACAGTGTGTTCCCTCACATTCTGGAAATGGTCCAGTTCATCTTCAAATTCCAGTGCCCAGTTCTGATGTAAACAAATACCTTAATTAATTTTCTTAAGGAAAGTCTGATCTATGGCTTGCTCATCTCCTTGTCACAATTTTCTTGTCAAATAATGGATCTTGGCAAAGTTAATGCTTATTACACATGCTAGACATTTTGTTCCATCCTTTCTGTTCTCATTTTGGCAGAAGAATTGGGATATTTCTAAACATTGGAAATCCCTTCATGTCCGAATTTTATTATGAGGTCTAAAAAATAATGAGTAAGGCTGATCTTGAGGCAGCATTAGCATATGTTTCACACACAAGCTATCTGCAAGTTCAAAGGGACTTTTTTGTTTGTTTCTTTTTCATCAGACCTTACTTATACTGAAAACTTTGCTTTGCAGCACAGGCACCAACACCAGAAGCCTGTGCTGTTTTCCAGCAGAGCAGCCCCTGCCCCGACATGTGCACACACACAGACTGCGAGACTTTCAGGAGTGTGCACGCACACACACTCACATGTGTGCTTAACCAGGATTAACAAGATGATCTTGACAGTACTCCTAGCACAGAGAAAAGCTTTCATGGAGTTGGCCCATCTGTGGAGATGTTCTATTGAGTAACGGGGTGAGCGCGCCAGTATCTAGAAAGCTTCACCAAACGGTAATACAAACAATATAAATTTGTGGTTCAGATGGAAATATTGATGTGGGATTTCTTCAGGCTGTTTAATAGGGCTTGATGAAATGCTTACATCTGTTTTTGAAGATGTTTTCCCAAGGGAATGAAAAACTGGAAGAAAAAAATGCTCTTTAGCCATACAGATCTTAGTAGAATTCTGAGAGTTGCTGTGTTAAGTGTTTATAGTGTTTGGACAAGGCACTTTTGTTCAAAACAATTTAAATTTATGGATGTGCTGCTCCCACAGGGAGTAATGTTGATGAGACTGGAGGATTAGAAAATTTGAAGGGCCAGGAAAGGGAAGCTGTGACAAAGTGAAGGCAGTGCACAGAAAGCAGTCTGTGTCCACTTGTCAAAGCTTTTTTTAATCACATGTGTCTTGTTGCTTCGATATAGCAATGGCAGCTGCCTAACCTGGAGTCTTTCTGCTGCAGTCAAGATAATGTTTAGCTACATGCTCCTTAGGACTAAAACAGCAATGTCTGAGAATTTTTAACTCCTAAGCTGCACATGGATGGGTGCTGGAAAAGGACTGATCCAGGACTTGTGTTCCTCTGACATCCTGTGCAACCTCAGGGCAGGAGCTACTTTTGTTGCTTGTGACTGTGGAAGGTTTGAGTTAGTGAGTGGTCTGCTCTATACCAGGTTCCCAGCTGATAACCAGAGTAACTGGACAGCATCAGGTCATCTAACCTGTCATGTCTCCTTCTGAGAAAAGAATGGGTATTTCATCAGTATAAACCAGACTCTCCTTCCACTGATGACAATCAATTTCTGTATTTGGTGGACATCCATCTTCTTGTGATATTGGAGCTTGAAATTAGACAAACTGTCTATCAGTCAGGCCAGAAAGTCCTGAACAAGGTGAACTGTGACTTACAAGGCAAACCACTTCAGTTACCACTGAAGGTGTGCTGGAGTGGCTCTGGTACTGGATGTGCTCTGCAGGTACCTGTTGAATACAGGGCAATTGACTCCAAGGGCTCAACTTCCCAAGAAACAGGTACCAGGCAGTGTGCTGTGGTTGCTACAGAGCAAATCAGAGTCCCTGGGGACTATCATATCCCTTTTATGATTTTTTATTTTTCTCACTGCTTGGAAAAATGAAAAAATGATTTGCAAATATGCCAAGGATCTGGGGCTGGGGAAAAAGTTTGTCCCTCCTGGTGACTATATGGCAAGATCTTAGATGTGGGCACTAGAAGCAGTTGAGTGTTTGATGTGTGAGAGCAAAAGGGGCTGAGGACTGCTGCTCAGTGTTTAAGTCAATGAATTTTCAGCCTATTGGCTATTCCCTGTCTGTATCTGTCATTCCTGATGAGTGGTCTCCTTCCTGTAGAGAGCTTGTCTGCCTTTGCTAATTCTTACTGCTCCCACTGTCCATGTATTAAAATCTGACTGGTTTCTGTACTGCAAGGGAAAATCAGGGATTGCAGCAAGTGAGAAATAAGCAGCAGTCATGGCCAAATGCTTCATCTTGACTTAGTGCAAGTATCCAAACAAAAAAAATTCTCACTAAAAAGGAAGGGAAAAAGCTTCATAACAACGAAGAGCAGAAACTAGAAACTGTGAGACTGGATGAGGTGGCAATTCTTTTATTATCTTGGTGTGCTTTGATGGAGTTCTTTTAAAATATTCATAAAAGGAATTAATAGAGTGCATAAATAATAACAAGTACTATCTAATATTTTAATTTGTATGCAGTCTCTCACCTTTTGCTCCAGGGAGCTATGCAAAAACATTTCATTTAACCTCTTCACTTACGTGTGAGGTGGTTAAGTATTGTCTCTGTCTCATGCATGAGGAAATTACAATGCAGGACCAGATTTGATGAAAGCAGCTTTTGCAAACCTTCAGGGTCTTGTTTCTCTGCAAACTCTGATACCTTTGGATGCTAAAGGGCCAGCTGGCTGTGATTCTAAGGCTAGGCAGAGAGTGCTGCTTCTCTGAATTGCAGAGAAGCCAGAAAGAAGTGGGTGACAGAGGAAAGTTGAGAGACATCCAACAGTAATGTTAGAGCTGGTGCTTGTTCTTTTTTTTCTTTTTTCTTTTTTCTTTTTTTTTTTTTTTAACCCTCCTAGGTTTTATTGTTTTATTTTTAAAGCAGAAGAATTATTCATAGTTTTGCCATACAATAACTTTTAGAAAGATGGGAAGCACTTTAAATGGAAATAAGAAATAGAGGGTATATGTAAGTGGGATGGAACTGTTACTGAATATTATTTTCTTAAAAATGTTTTGTTACTCAAAAATTTTGGCAAAATTGTCATGGAAAGTCCCACTACAGTTCATCAACTGCTTCTAACAAAAGAGAAGGGGCCACGTGGGAAGCCACATGAAGGATTCACTGATGATTCCACGAACTTGGTGGTTTGTTGTAAGAGGTTTTTCTGCAGTGTTCTATCTTGCTTGGAAAATGACTCATTGCCAGTAAAGGCAGTTGGAACTAATCACCAGGTAAGGAAAGGAGGAGTGATAACATTTAGCGAGGAAGGACCACGATGGCATATGCCAGCAACAAACTGATCCACGCTGATTAAATGTAAAGGTTAAGTACAAGTTACTATTTTAATAACAGATGACCATAGCAAATCATCACTGAAAGTGCACCTAGACTGTTCTAGAAAAAAAAGCTTAACATTATCTAGTATCTTCCATGTCTGAAAGTACATTTTAAAAGCTGTACATAAAAAAATTAACTTGGTCTTAATGGGGAAATAAATCCAGGAAACTAAATTAAAATTCTGAATTTTGCTATGAAACTGTTCTCTGCTTTCCCTCAAGATATTGAAATCAGTAATACTCCCTTTCATGGTGCACATCTCAAAATCCCTACTGGCCACAGCATAAAGTTTTACTTCTGGGGCTTTTTGCTGTTGTTTTACAAGGGCAATGATGACCTTGATTAAACTTCTAGGTTTCCACACATGCATCTGCACCTCCAGCACAGCTGCACATACATGTCAGCCTGAAGATTTTCAATAATGCATCATAAGAGTCACAAAATATATTAAAAGATTTTGTAGCTAAGAAGGGTAAGGGCCAAACTTAATCCACACTTCAGCAAAATTCCCATTGTCTGTGATGCCGTATGGAAGTGCTCTCAGCTTTGTATGGTCATTTCTAAAGGAGAAACAATCCCAGCCTGTTTTCTGTGTACTTTACAATGCCTGAAGCCCACAAACATTGCAAGTGATAAGCAGCTGCAATGATCATCAGTCACTGCAGCAAAGCAACCTTTATTACCGTGATAGGATTTTTATTCTAATCTCTTGCCAAATAAGCATCGATTGTAAGTACTTGAGGGGTTTTTACTGAATGTCAGTTGAGTAAAGGAAAGATGACACCTTGGGAAATTTAGTCTTCAAGAGTCTCTGAGGTGATGCTTCTGGAGAGACAAGTAGGCTACGAGGTAATGAAGCAGAAGGCTGACGTGAAGATGAAGCTGGACCTGGCAGGACTGTTTGTCAGCATTTGCCCACATAACCCACTGGAGCAGGAAAGGGATGAAAAGGAGAATAAGAACAGAGAGACTCATCACAGCCAGAACTACTAACCAGCTGAACTGTGTCTTCTGTTGTGTTACTTGATGCTTAGTGCAAGAATTGAGGGGAAAAACCCATGCATAAAAATTTGTAGTACAGAGAGGCCGCTTCCCTTCCTTTTCCTATGAGTCTTGATTTTCTTGTCTGTGCTCCACTCCTTTTCTAACCTGTTCACATCCCATGTCCTCGAACTCTGTGCTCGCTTCCTCATCCTATCCTGTGTGATACTTCTGCTGTTGCAACTCCATCCTTACTCGCTTCCACTCTTCTTACCTTTTGGCTCTTGTTGCATACCCCTCCTCTCATACGCTGTTTCCTTTGTAGGCACCTGTCCTATTTGACAATTTAAATAGCTCAAAGGCATCTGCAGCTTGGGGACAAGGAGAGGATGTCTTCTGCCAAGGGCACAGAGAAGGAAAATCAGAAATCTGCCATTTCAAACAATGAAGCATGATTCCTCTCCTAGGGCCTCCCCAATTCTTCTGCCTGTATGAAATTATGGGAGCTGGCAATAAAAACCGCAATAATAAAGATGTTCAGAAGCAGTGTGGAAGGTGAGAGCCTGGTCCTGTGCTGATCAGGATCTCACCATTTGCACACCAGAGCATTGCTGCTCTGGTGGCTGGTGAGGTGTGGGAAGGAGAATGTAGTGGGTCAGACAGTCTGAGTACTTAAAGACCCTGCCTGTGAGAGTCTTTCTTCTGCCGTTGTTGATATGTATGATATGTAGGTTTTAGAAGGAGGGAAACCAGTCCAGCACTGGTACTGGACTGAGTACTAGTCTTGGACTTCCAGTTCCCTGCTCCGCTCCAGACTGAGGCAAGTTTTTGTGATAGAGATAAGGAAAGTGCTGAAGCCTTCAAACCAGTGGTATACTAGGACTTGAGGGTATTTTCCATTAAGGTTTTATATGTTGCCTTTTAAGTCACCATTGCTTTTTCAGTGAATAATGGAAGCCTATACTCATTCCTGTTCTTTAATACTATACAGAAAATACAACTTGTGTCAGAACGCTCACTTTTATTGGGCAGATCCTGTTTGGTGGGGGAAGCTCATAAAAGCTAGTTGTTGAGAAAATACAAAGCTCTAAAACAAGCTTATTTTTCAGAATGGCATTAGAGTGATGGGTAGCAACCTCGTGAAAAGATTTTTCTGTAGCACCCTGTGAATATTAAATATTTATGGTTAATAAACTTGAAAGGCATGAGCAGTGGAAAAAGCAAGAGAGAGTATGTGTGTTGGTGTGGAGGAGAAAAATAGGGTTTTGTTTGCTGTTCATCTCTCAAATAATTTTAACATTAATACATGCAAAGTGCAAACGCTTGTGAAGGAGAGCACTGGGTTTGGTGACAAGCAAAGAAGAGCTGTTCACAGCTCATGCTCTGGTTGCCCAGTGACATGGAGCAGGTAAGTGATGACTGTGAGGGCGTGGGGGTTGTCCTGCCTTCTCAGGATCTAAAGGTTATTGAGACAAAATGTCAGCCTACTCTGATTAGGTGTATGTCCTCTACGTTCCAATAACCCTAACATGACTTTTAGTACTGATTTAAGGAGGGAAACAAAAATTTAAGAAAAATTATTTTACTGCTTAAAGTTTAAAATTCAGAAAGGATTTCCTTCCTAATTGATCTGTTTGTATTTTCTCTTAGAACCTGGAGAACAGAAAACCATTGGCAGTTTTAGTCATGTGTAAAAGTTCTGATTTCTGACAAGCCTGGGGATAACCAGGGCCTACTTCTTTATGAAACTTGACCTGGATTTCAAGATTCTACTTTTGGGTTGCTGAAGGGAGCACTTCCATGTGCAAATTCAATCCTGCAAAATCAGCTTGCAGCTGTTTTGATACAGTAGCGCTCCTTGTCATGTTCAGTGTGATGCTTGATGGCTTTTCTGCACTAAGTGGGGTGACAGCAAGAGGCAAAGACCGCTGCATGACTCGTGAAGAAGCTAAGGATTACTGGTGGTTTCTTTAAAATTTGTTTGTTTATTGTAAATAAAGGTCAGGCTGCATTTTTGTTAAGACTTCATGTGCATGTGCATGCCTTATTCATTTTGTTTTCTAGTTAAATAAAAGAATCTTAATGTGTAGTTTTTGTTGCCAAAAAAGGAATGGTTAAAGGAATAGGTTCCAACTGAAGTGCATGAAAAATCCTCCTGGTTCTCCATCTATAAATATGTGTGCAAAGTATTTCTGAAGTTGAAAGCTAAACCAGATGGTCAGCTGATTTTATTGACAGGGATTTTTTTTTTTTTTTGAGATGATACAAAAGCCATTCTTGCTCTCTGTTCCCTTCTCTCCTTCCAAATAACTTTTCTAAGCCAATTTATTAATTAAATTGGAATACTGAGAGAGCAAAAGCCTGCAGGCTTGTTGAGTGTCTGCCATTTTAGCAAGCGTATCAATGCTTGAAAATATCCCAGATGAGCTGCTTTGGACAAACAGCTTCTCCTCTCTTCAGTTGGAACAGGCAGACAGTTGTTTAATTAAAACTCCTGTAATTATCTGCTCAAGAATCTCCAGCAGCAGCAGAACTCCTGGTGGACACAGTAGGCAGCAGGGCACGGCAGGGGTGTCTGCTTCCACTTACTGGAAGCTTGTAACAGATTAACCTCCTTCTGCCTCACAGGCTGGCAGATCTCAGATGCTTCAATGTCACCGTATGGAAAAATCCCCCAAACCAGATGTGACTGCCACATGTGACACCTAGGCAGTCTTGCTTTCTCAGGGCAGACCAGAGCCACGAGTTCAAGTTCACACTGGAATTCTCTCTGTGTGGGAAGAGTGACACACTTCTTTTGGGATTCACCTTTCTTGCTACTTGCTTTTTGAGTAGGTAGATTGAAAGTATAAGGCCCTGATCTCTTGTTCTCAAAACCTTGTCTTACAGTCCTGCTATGGTTGACTGGGCTGAAAATGGCCCAGGTAGTGAATCTGGACAGTTGGTTCCAAGACATGATGTGAAGATCCTCTGTGGAATCCTCAAGTGGTTCTGGCACAGCTGAAACAGTGAGCATGGAAAGAGAAGTGCAGTTTTATTGCCAGTAGTCTTAAGATATCCTCAAGTGCCTTGAGTGCTGAAAATTGACAAAATATGGGGGAAAAAAATTACATTTCTTTTTACCTAAGAGATTATTTAAAAAAAAAAAGTCTCTGTGTGGAGCTTAGGGGTGCAGGAAATGAAACTGTGAAGGGAAATGTCCTTTTATTTTCTGCAAGAGATATAGTAACAGTCACGTGTCCCCCTTTCACTTCTGTAACTACACTGAAGTATAGTCCAACTTTTCTGCTATGCCTGGATTTCTGGGCCCTCATTGGCTGCTCCCACTTTTTGGCAATGACCTGGTGTTTCAGGGTGTCCATGACATGTGGCTCTGTACGAGGACACCAGGCAGGATCTCCAGCTGTGTGAAGGTATATCCACATTTAATATTAAACTTTCATTTCCACTTTTGGAATTCAGCTGCCAGTGAGGTTCTGCAATATAAAAATGGCTCTAGAAAGTCTTCTCTATGGAAGAAGTCTCAAAAGGATCAGCAAATTGGAGTATCTTTCAAGAAAGAAACTGAGAAATGAACAGTTCATGCCAGCTTCCTCAGTTTAATGAGGAAAATCCAAGAACCCCTTAAAAGAGGATATTGATGCTTTTTACTCTATTTGTTTAAAACTAGCACACTGAACTGCTTTCTTAGCACACATAGTGTCAGTGTACATTTAATTCATAATTTTTTCTCTTTTATCAGCAGTTTGGATCTATCAAAATGCTTTTAGGGTTTTTTTTGAGCCATTGACTGAGACAGTATATTTTGCCAGCAACACCAGACATAAAAGGAAAATGTAAGGAAAATTCAAGGGAGGAGAGTGTTGGTAACAATCAAGCACTGCAGTTCAACAAGCCTATCCCAATAAAAAAAAAGCTTTTTTATTTTTACCCCTCCAGATTTGGGAGTTGAGAAAAAAGTAAATAAAAGAAGTCAAATAACTTCTTCTTTCCTCCAACTGCACACAAACACATATTTTCCTTAAGTAGGTTACATTGGAAAATGTACTCTAGGATCCTTATGACAATATCTCTCTCCCGTGAGAATATCTCCCAGTTTGAGAATAATGGCTTGGAATTATAGAAACTTGTATCTTTACCGATCTGTAAAGAGTACTGTATTAATTAAAATTTAAATGGTCACTAGCTGTTATTTGATGGGCTCCTGTTTTTTCCACAAGAAGACTTAGAGCATTTCTCTTCAGCTGTTGTGCTTCCTATGAAATTTTAGAGGCAAATAATAATTAAAAGAAACAAAACCAATTCAGAATCTGATCTTTGATGTATTTCTTACTTTGGAAAAAGAGGAAAAAATAAAAAAGAAATTTTCCAAAATACTAAACCACTCTGTTTCAAACTACTACTTTGATTAAGAATTGTTTTGAAGTTTTAAGATTTCAAATAATTTTTTTTTGAACTAGTTATCTACAATTATATTGCCTCAGATTAGGATATAAAGAATTAAAGTTTAGGAATTAAAGAATTTTATTTTGTCCTTTTTCTTTTGTTTTTGTTCTGTTTGTTTGTTTGTTTGTTTTGGCAGTCCTACCATTTAAGCTGGTCTTTAATAACCTGGATATGTTATAACTTTAACATATAATTGAAACTTGTTGTCTACATGTTCTGTATGCTATAAAGAGATGGACAGCAACTTTTTACATGGACAGATAGTGATAGTAGGAGGGAAAATGATTTTAAGCTAAAAGAGAGTAGGTTTAGATTAGATAACAGGGAGAAAACTCTTTACTCAGAGGGTGGTGAGGCACTGCAACAGGCTGCCCAGAGAACTTGTGTATGTCCAGTCCTTGGAAGTGTTCAAGGCCAGGCTGGATGAGGCTGGGATCAACCTGTTCTAGTGTAAGGTGGCTCTGCCCATGGCACAGGGGCTGGAACCAGGTGATCTTTAGGGTCCACTGCAACCGAAACCATTCTACGATTCTATCATTCTGTCTGATCCGGGTCAGTCATTTTAATGTCAAAGCATTCACACCTCTTTTGTGTAATTTATGATCTCAGAAAATAGCTGAAATAGTTACTGGGAAGTAAAACTTATAAAGAGTTGAAATTTGTGTCTCGTTAGCTATTTCACTACTCCCAGAAGAAAACCCCTTTCCCCCCTTTTTCTCCAAATATTTTGTTTCCTTGGTGGTTTAAATTAAATGGATCCTGTCTTCAGGTTTTTGTTTTATCTGCCTTGTTGGTGCAGCCAAAGAATTTTCCTAAAAGGAAAAAATTATCTCAATCCATAAATGTTACTGAGCATGAAATGGTTAATTTAAACAAAACATTATTTGTTTATTTAACATTTAGTGTCAGGTTTTTGTATAGCATAAACAGGTGAAGACAAGATGTAGTGTGGACAAGAACAGTCTCATCCAGATTGGTGTAGCCCTTGTTACTTATGCTAACTGCAAAGCTAGCTTTGGCTATCCATTTCCAATGCATCCCATTAAACTAAACCCCACTGAATACCTATCCACTGACTGACTCATTATTTTCACCTGTTTAGTATTAATTTGCAAACAGGCAGTCTTTATAACCTAGATTTTTCAGGCAACAGTCTCTTGTGTGAACAAGTAGAATGTTTCTGAAATGATTTATTGTCGGCTTTAGTGCTAAAGAGTACCTTGTGCCTTGCACTTGGGATTTGTTCTGCAGGGCATATTACTCCTATCAACAAAAGTTAAGTCAGAAACATTCTTTACCTACTTGTTGTATTTTCAGTGCTTTTAGCTTCATTAGCTTCTAAACTCATACATTTTACACCTTGCTTCATTGTGTTTTCCACCAATTCAGCACTTTCATAGAAGAATTTCCACCTTCCAAAATTTTATATTTGCGATATTTGATTCAATCTATGCTAATGTAGGCCAAATCTTGGCACCAGCCATGGAAAGTTGGTCATACTATCTTGTTTAAATATCCCCTCAGATTTTGGTGAGATTATTTCAGTCTTACTTGTGACATCCTCTACAATCATTAATCCAAGTATGTACTTCAGGCACCTATTTTCAAGTAAATAAAGTATAACTATAGGGGGAAAATAGATTATCTGGAGGTTTGGCATGTTCTAGAAGGCATATGCAAGACTTGTGGATGTCTTTCAGTCTTCTGACATTCGCCCCCGACAATGTACATCATCTGTTATTGGCAGCAGATTGTATGTACAGCTTTCCTCGATGCTCTGCATGTTCCTCGAGTATCTCCCATAAGGTAAAACATCAGTATGTTTCCTCTGTATCTTCTATGTGGCAAACCGATACAAAAGCAGAGAGTAAAGTTTTATAAAATGATCTGATCTTTCAGGCTTGCTGTATAGCATTACTTTGTTATTGTTGTTGTAGACTATCAGTGAAGAACTTTGTAATGCGTATGGTATTTTATTACATCCTGGGTACTTAGTCATATCCGCGATTTTTACTCCTGTCAGTTGCTTTTGTATTAATTTTTCCTTCTGAGATTACTTTTGCTTGGGCTGTGTCACTGAGGGCTGAGCATTAGTGTGCTGCATCTGCCCTCCCCTCTTTGCTGTAGACCTGAATCCATTTTGTAGATGAAAGGTCTCAGTAAATATTTTTAAAAGAGAGCAACTGCAGTGCCTACCGGGACAGAACTGTGTCTTGCTGTGAATCTGTCTGGGGGAGCATAAGCAGTTTTCTACTTTGTTATAAGGTGAATCCCTAGCATAAGCTGCCATTTGAACTGCATTGCAGTTTACTTCAAAAGCAATGATAAAGATAATATACCATAGCACCCCCTTGTAATGCTTGTCCTGAGAAGGGTAGTTACTGATGCTCCTTCTTAAGATCACTTGAGCAAATTTTCTCTTTGTTTCCACCCTGATGGACAATGAGAAGGGCTGGTTCCCACCATATAATTTAACTTCAAATAAAATCAATTTGCATGTATTGAAGCAGAAGACTGACACAGAATTCCACTGAAATAATTTATCATGCTACAAGCAAATGACAGCTATGAAATCATTAATCTTTTACTATTTCCATCAGACACATGGAAAAGAAATTCAAAGTTGACAATAGTTGATATGGTAAAGCTGAGCCTGAGGACAAGAATATTCTCTCTGCACAGTTGAGCTAATTGTTGAGCTTCCATTTTCAATCTATCCTTTAGGAATTTCACTATGAGATAAATGTGATGCACTAGTACCCAAGGCTGTTGCAACTCTCTGGAAGTTGTTTCCTATCTGCTATTTGTATTTAAATCTAGTGCATTTGGGCTGGGTCTGAGTACAGTTTTTCATCAACATAGAATGCAAAACTAAGGACTTTGCAAATTTCAGACTCCTTTGTAAGCTGCTTGTAAAGCTTGCAGCACTGAGTTAAACTCCTGTGTGGAACTCGCCAAGGCATTGAATCTCTGTCCCTTGGGATTTGACCAAAATGCATCTAATCATCAGAATGGGAAAATGTCACCAAGAATAGACATTAGATAGACAGTAAATTATCTTAATAGGAAAAAGTTAAAGGAAAGGTTTATTTATCACAGTTCCTAAAAAAATATTTCTGCTCCCACAAACAGCACTTTGTGTGCAGCCACAGGCTGAATGTGTTTGTAACTGCTGGTGCTAATGCTTAAGACATCTGGCTCTGGTCTGTGTCGGTGTCACGGCTGCACTCAGCAGCACTATAAATCATACATTACACTTCAGATCTGGAAGTTCAGCAAAGTTCAAATGATTTTGAACTAAAAGATTTGCACCACTGATTTGAGTTCATGAACTTTCGTCTGTTACTTACTCATTTCTTTGAGGGAAAATCTGATTAAGAGCAAACTGTAAATGCTTTGCAGCTAAAGTGAAATCTGTGTTACATCTACAACTGAGTGCCTGATGGAAAAAAAAAAAAGCTGGTTGGTCTATCTGTGCTAGTAATTCCTTTTACTGTGAAATTGCTTCATAGAAGCAAAAGAACATGTTAGACTGATTCTTTTCCTTGATAGCATTTTGGCTAAATATAAAATAAATTCTTCTAGAAAAAGCACTTTTACCACTATAGCTGCATCTCCACTTGTGCCTTTGCTGATCATGGAAATCACCTTTCTACAGCACTGTTCCTGTCTTAGTAAGAATTATCGGAGGAGAAATACATCTTTCCTTTAACTAAGTCTTCCCCACTCCCCCCAAATTAGGATTTCTGATTTGACTTTCATGCTTTTAAAAATCATTATTATTTTGCTTTCCTAGAATCTTCGTGTTTCGTTTGTCCAGTAAGATGTACTTTTATTCTATGCTACATACACAAGTAGTGCCTATCTCTGTCATATATATATGTATATATGTGTGTGGTATCCTCCTTGGGAGATTCAGAGATCTTGATGATAAGGAAGAAGGTCCCTAATTGCAGGCCTCTTCACGTGACCTGCAAGTTCCGAGCATTGCCCCACTGTTGCTGCTAGCCGAGATGTTCTGCATCAACTTCATCTATGTCACATTGCAATAAAATGAGAAACCCAGGGAAATGGTGCTCCCAACTTAAGCACCACTTCAGCACCAAAAAAAAAAAAAAAAGTATCTACAGTTATGAAAAGTCTGTGGCGTTTTTCCATTCCCCTTCCCAAGTGTTAACTTTTCCCTGCTCCCTTACTCACCCAGTTAATTTTCCTGACCCATGCTCCCCCACATTATGTTTCCATACTTTTCCCCAGGGCTGTTGGAATGAAAAAAAAATTTAGCTGCGTCTTAATCTTCTTTTATTTCAGATGTGGCAGATTTGATATTCTGCAATTGAAAGTTTCTCACTCTTCTGTCATGCTGCTGAAAACTGGAGATGGTTCCTGGCCGTCTCCTGCACACTTGCTTTTCGAACTACTTTGATATCCTCCCACGTAAGCTGGTCTGTAAGCTGTCTCTCCCATGTAACCTTTATTCTGTCCACAGCAGTGGCTGATGGTGTGAACTTATAGAAAAAATAAGAAAAATATATAGAAAACTCTTCCTAACCTTGGCAAGTTTAGGATTTCCTAAATTGTCCTCTGTATCTATATAATCTTACTGGATACCTCTAAATAAATATGTCCCCATGAATGTGTCTGCTATAGGCACTGGGGGGAGAATAATTATGCACAAATCATGTAAATGTTTTCACTTGAATCTGTTTATAAGATTTGGAGGGTTTGGGTTGTTTTGTCTTTTTATTTACAATTCCTGTAATCAGTGTTTACAGCAGATACATTTTTATTTATTTTGCTAAATATTTTATTTTCTTTGTGGACAAATCTAAACCAATTCCACCTAAACTTTAACCTGTATTGCTTTTTGTCAAACAGCACGGACATTTTGTGCTGAGCATTTTGACATTGAGATGTGTCTGCCTGGGCTGGAAAGCACTTTGAAGTCATGCTCCGGGGGCTGAGTTTGAGATCCCAGGTCAAATTGTTCATTTTGGAAAGTGAAAGACCATTTCTGCAATGCACATAGTCAGACTGGGAAGAAAAGCCTGTGAGAAAGAAGACCAGGAGGGTTATGGACCACAGCCCATGTAGGGTTCTAGGGACATTCAGAGGGACAAAGCTTCAGGACAGCTGTAATGGAAAGCACTCCTGAGTAATCGGAAGCCTCAAGCATGTTTTAAATTATAAAAGGCTCTTGTGAAAGTGAGCAGCAGGCAAGAAGCTGCTAGAGGAGAGTATATGTAAACATTCATGCTTAAATTTTCCATTTCAAATGAGAACAAGAAGCTATGTCCTTATATATCTGGATCCAAGGCTTTTCTTAACTCCTTTTGTTGTTTGCAGAACAGTTAACACATAACTGGTGGTAAAGAAGGGACTTGTGGTGAAACCTCATGTTGCTGACCCCAGAGCAGATCATGTCCCAGTGGGCCACCGAGTCACCATCTGAAGCTTCCTCTTTCACCTGTATGCTACAGAATGAAGAGTGTAAAGCTGTGTAACCAGAGACGACCCTGACACAACATAGGTAGGTGTGCTCCCACTGGATGATGATGGTCTAGTAGAAATAAGCCCAGGAGGTGGTGCAGTTTCCATCCTATCTCTTCAGGAAGCAATGTAGTTTCCATCTGGTCCTCTCCAGTGGGCAGTGGATGGGAAAGCACATAGCTTCAAGCAGCCTATGATCATGCTGGTTCCTGTGACAATAATAATCAGATTTAATAAATGTTGTGCTGCTATACTAGTTTGAAGGATATTATAGATAAGTTTTTTTCAAAGGGTGTTTCTGGAATTATGTGGCTTTGTGCCTGATGTCATCCTGCAATATGCAGCACAGATGTGACTGGATGTTCTGAAGGTATCACAGCAACCTCTATTATAGAGAAATTGCTAGGATGAATTAGCCTGTAGTACGCTTTGTGACAGTCCTTGAGTATGTATAAACTGTGCTAGGATTAGTTTCTGACATATGAAAATGCCCAGAGGTCTGGTCACTCTCACTAAAACTGGGCAGAGAATTCTTTGCCTAGGAATTTCCCCCAGGCAATTAGGACCAGCCTACTCTCCCACTTCCTCTTGCTTAGGAAAATACAGTTAATTTTTATAGACTCTAGCCAAGCAAAACACTGCACAGGACAGTTTTACTATAAAAGTACAGGCAGGCATGCCTCACAATACCCACTGGCATGTGGGACAAGTTTTTAGCCTAATATAGTGATTCACACTCTGATTTCTGCTTCTATTTAAAAAAAAAAAATCAAAATAAAGCTCAGAACTATCATAATTTGTGTGTTTGCAGCAATTCCTGGCACACACATTTGTGTGTATACAGGTATTCAAATGGGTTTTCTATCAGAAATGGCCCTTGCATGTTTCTCACAAGTGCTCCAAGACAAATGTCCAGATTTCTACAGCAGCTCAGCTCACTGGATGAAAAGACCTTTCATATATTTAGATGAACATACTTCTACTGGATTGCTGAGAGCTTTGAATACCCAGTTGGAGGAGATCAGACATGATGTGAGCTCTCTTCAGTTTCCTACATATTGTTAAATGCCGTGGGTGTATATTTTCCTACTATATTGACCTCACTGAAATATGAGAAAATTGGTGCTGATTCCTCTTGAGAGCCACTGCCATTTTATACCTCTTTAGAAAGTATTGTCATGCAGGTAAAATTACTTTTTCCCCCCTTCCAGAATTCAAAACTGATGTGAAACACCACAACTCCCGGTTTCTAGGGGTTCATACTGGTACCAGTAAACAGGATAGAGTTTATTAATTACCCTGGAAAAGCAGTGAGGGAAGAAATCCAGATGCACGAGTCAGCCTTCGCTAAATCCAACTGAGTATAAACAACATTCAGAAATGAGAGAGACAAATGCAATGCCGTTGTTTATGGTCAGATTAAAAGCATGGGATAAATTCCAATTGCTTCTGCAAACAGCTCAGCAGGAAGGGTGTTTCATCCCATGGTGAACCAAGGAATGTACACTTGTAAGAAAGGTATGTGCTTCCCCTCGCCTTGTCCAGGACCTGAGGAGCCTTGAGGTGTTTACAGCAACTACAAGGAAGTGCACAAAACCTGTTTCCCCCAAAGTGGCCTTTGCTTTCAATGAGTTTTAATATATCACCAGCTCATATTTTCAATTATTCTAAACATTATTTATCACTGAAGCAAACTCCCAAAGTTTCTTTTAGTACATCAAGCTGCAATTGATGCAGTCCAGACCTCTCCGTGCTGCCAGGAAATAGGGGTACTTTGTTATGTCACAGCACACAGGGAGCAAAGGAAACAATTGACCCCAACTCTACTTTTCCCAAGCTCTGACACGGCCTCAGGGCACTTCCTCTGGAGAAGGAGGTATTGTAACATTGTTTGCCACTCTCTCCTGCAGCACAGGGGTGAGACCTAAAGCAGGTGGGGTGATATGTGTGAGTGTTGTGGGACAGACACAGGAGTGTGACTGTCAGTGCTGCAATGCAGTAGCAGTTTGGACACAGAAGCCAAGCAGGAGGGAAAGGATGGTCTCCTCCTCACCCCCCCAGGGAGGTGAGTTGTAGGTTGTCCTTTGTATGTGAAAAAAAGGCAGAGCTAACCCTACCTTCCTGTCTATGGTATTTGGAGTAAATTATGTTTAGCTGTGAATAGTACTGCAAGTGACATTCTTTTTAATAAATTCCTTTAAGTATAATTGCTAATGGAGGAATCAAACAGCTGATAATTTATTTTTCATTTCATTATGTATCTATGTCATTGTGGGTCAATGGTGCCTAAAACTTGCACAAAGCACACACAGTGTGTACTGTCAGTGAGCATCCTCATAAGAATTTTAGCTCAAAAACAACGCCCAAGAACTAGAACAAAGCTTAAAATCCCAAATCAGCTACAAAATCAGGGAGCCCAGTGGCAGGATGCAGCTGACCCATCCCTTTTCTCAGTATAGTCCAGTGCATCTGCTCCTAGTTGTGTGATACAGTGGTGGCTGTGTGGCTGGGCAGTTCTGCCCCATTTACCCCTTAACTGATCCAGACTATTGCTCCACCTCATCAGCAATGGATCTCAGGGATAAAGTTGTCTGTGATGCATGTGGTGTGGCTGTACCATGCTGCTGTAACTGGCAGTGCTGATGGGACAACACTCTTTCATCTTGTTAATAAAATCGTGTGATCATATTACTGAGATTTTGTCATCCTTGTGTTGTCTGCAAAGAGGAGGATGACGCTGGAGAACAGATGGGTTTGCTCAGTCAAGAAATTTCCCTGGTAGAGGACAACTTTTGGATGATCTGCAGTTGAGGTATTCAGCTCCTTTGCTTCTTCCTTGTCCAGGTCTAGCATGGAGGACAAGACCAGGATATGCTATGGAATACATCTGCTTGTGAGCTATCTAGTCTGCAGAGTTTGTCCCCAGATGTGAGGCAGTACTTGGCTAATTTAATCAACTGGTACTCTGGCCAAATCCCTTCTTTTGATAAGAAATTCATTAAGGAGCTAAATGATTGCTCGACAAAATGAAATGGCTTTTGTTACCATCAGAATTTGCATTGGAAGCAACGGAGAACCATGAGTACACACTTGAATTTTGTAGCAATTTTTTTTATCTCTGGGATCAGAGCATAAGGGATCCCTATGTGTCTAAACTCTGCTCCTAAGAAAATGTGTTTGCATCTCCACTTTCATAGATGAACTTGTTTCTACATGCGAAGGCCTAGAAACTTCTCCAAATTATGTTGGGACCTAAGTAGTCTTTTAGCAGTTCCATCGAAATAATTAAGCATGCTCAAAATTACTTGGGCTGGAGACTTTCCCAGAACAATCATCTCATCTATGTTAACAAAATGTTCTCTTAATTTGGAGAGACCCTTACTTAATGCGATCAAAGGTTAGCTGTATAAGCATGGGGAACTTAGGCAGACTTTTGGGGAAATTTGGTGAAAAATCCAAATCACAGCCATTGAATGAAATTATAGAACTCGCTAAGTGCTACCAGTGCATTTAAAATTAAACTGGCAGGTGTCCCATGCTCTTTGATAGCTATGATCCTTACCATCACCATAGAGTGTTCTCTTGTAGCTATTTATTACATCACTTTGTCAACTTTTAAAAACTGTTTGCCAGTTCTCCTCTGGTTTTTAATCTGTGAGGAAAACTCTCCTCCCAGAAGGAGGTATGACTTGGGAAGCACTGTATAAACAAGGGGATTCAATGTCTGGTTCAGAGATGAGGCGTAAACAAGAGAGCCAGCAAGGCCAAGGCCTCCCAGCACCCAGACTGTTGCCTCTCTGGCAGACCAAACTTCCTCTCAGTCTGCTTGCAGCACAGACTTTAGGAACAATTGTCATTATTGCTCCCTTCCCTCATATGGCTAAGCTTTTAAATACTGTGTTGCTATTGTATGATTCGCCAGTTTCCTCCACGCTATTGAATTCTATTTTCCGTTACAAAGTTGGGACAAGACTGAGTGTTTACTTTCGGAAATCCAGACCCAGAGGAAACAATTATGGTTTTCCTCTTCTTGGCCATCATCTGTCTTGCTGATAATTTATTGTGCTGTGGACACAATTTATTTTTAGTTAGTTCTAAGCTGCAGCATGTGGCTTTGTTGCCCAGCACTGTTTTGCCTGTTTTGTGATCATTTACCAAGATGTTTCTACATAGTCCTGTTCCTTAAACTCAACATCCCTCTGAAGAAGCTTTTCTCCCACTTCACTTCTGTTACATGTGGGAATATACTCTCAGGTTTCTCACTGCAGATGGTAATTGCATTTTTCCACTGCATCTGAAGTTACAACTTGGTGTTATTTTATGTCCAACACATTTAATCATAGAATCACAGAATGGTTTGGGTTGGAAGGGACCTTAAAGACCATCTATTTCCAACCTCCCTGCCATGGGCAGGGGCACCTTCCACTATACCACGTTGCTCAAAGCCCCATCCAACCTTGCAGGGATAAGGTATCCACAACTTCTTTGGACAACCTGTGCCAGTGTCTCAACACCCTTACAACAAAGAATTTCTTCCTAATATCTAATCTAAACCTACTCTCAGTTTGAAGCCATTACCCTTTGTCCTATCCCTACGTACCCCTGTAAAAAGTCCCTCTCCACCTTTCCTGTAGGTCCTCTTTAGGTACTGGAAGGTGCTATAAGGTCACTCCAGAGCCTTCTCTTCTCTGGCTAAACAACTCCAACCTCTCAACCTGTATTCATAGGAGAGGTGATGGAAATTAAAAGAAGGAAAATGAAAAAAAATAACATGAACCAATAAACAAAAGATCCCACAGTATAAAGTCTTCCTTCTCTCTTCAAAATAGTAGAACAGAGTATTTCATCTGAAAGGGACCTACAAAGATCATCTAGTCCACCCGTCAGGCCACCTCAGGGCTGACCAAAAGTTCAAGATTTGTATTAAGGGCATTGTCCAAATGCTTCTTAAACAGTGACAGTCTGGGAGTATCAGCCACTTCTCTGGGAAGTTTGCTCCAGTGTTTGACCACCCTCTTGGTAAAGAAAAGCTTCCTGATGTCCAGACTAAACCTGTCCTTGTGCAGCTTTGAACTATTCCCATGTGTCCTATTACTGGATCCCAGGGAGAAGAGCTCAGCACCTCCCTCTACACCTCCCCTCCTCAGGAAACTGGATAGCAAGGAGGTCACCCCTCAGCCACCTTTTCTGTAAATTAGACAAACACATGAGACACTCCTCCTGAGACAAGCTTTCCAGTCCCTCTATCAGCTTTACGGCCTTCTTCTGGGCACATTCAGGTGTCTTGAGAATTATTAGGTAGTTACTCTGTTCATGACTTAAATAGTTGGGAGAGGTAAAATTTTGTGGCTCAAGTAAAGCAATTGCAACCTTCTACTCACATGGGATTGCTTATATCTTTATCGGGCGTTTCTAAATAATCTCACTCACTCTCAGCAAGATCAGCAGTGTGGCTCCATTAAATTTCAAATTAGTGTTGTTTGGCCAATACACAACTCTAAAAGTTGATGGATAGCCACTTCAGGGAGCTGTCCCACCTAGCTACTGGTGGTCAAGCAAGCTTCTGCCTACCCGTACAATTAAGTTGCAGATCACAGATATTCTTGTCATGTAACAACTCTACTGGTTTTCTGGATCCAAGGGAGCTGCTGCTGGGATGATCTGTGCCCATACCTGATCTCTATTTAAAGGTTTGTTGTTGCTGCTGTGGGATTAAAGAAAAACCAAAAAAATCCACCTACAACCCTGCCAAAGTGGCTCTCAACATGTCCAGTGATCAGTATATGATTCACCAAGTGAGGATGGAAGATAAGAGCTCCCACTCATTAAGCTGGGGTTCTGAGGTTTCCTGAATGGTGACTACCAAACTGTAGAACGAAACCCCACAGATAGAAAGCGACTAAAACTAAAACCAAACATCATGTAAGAAGCTGACAAAAACAAAACAAAACAAAACAAAACAAACAAACAAAAAAAACCACCAAAAAACCAAAAACAAAACAAAAACCCAAACAAACAAACAAACAAAAAAAAAAAACAAACCAAAAAAACCCCAAAACCAAAACCAAACCAATTAAGCAATCAATAATATTGAAGAAAAAGAAAATTCCCAAACTCAGTGTAGTGGCAGCTGAGGAGATGTATTGAATGTATTTTAGAAAGAAAAAAAATTAAAAAGAAAGGAAAAAAGTTTGATCAGAGATACAATGTTCACTAAGGTGCTACTTCTTCTGATGTGAAACATCAAAAAAAGGAAACCTTTTATTGTTAATTTTTGCCCTAGTGAGACAGGATATCACTCATGGAAAACTGGGAAAGCAGTGTCAAGAAGTGGCAACAGGAAACATAACATCAGCGAATTTCTTTTAAGGCCCACTGGTCCTGGGGTGGGTTGTTTTAAAAATATGGAGCCATTGAAGGACAACAGGCATTTTTTTGTCAGTTCTCATATCCTTACGAGAATTTTCCCCTTGTTGCTTTCAGGGATGCAGCTTCCCATAACAAAGGAGGAAAAGTACTAGAAGGACCTGAGGAACAGATTCATGCTTTTAATACATTGATTCAAAAAGGGAAAGTGGAGTAATTATTCTGCAAGTACAAATATTGACAGGTATCATGTAAAAGCAATAAAGGAGAATTTTCAAATTTCCCTGGTTTTTGAGCTTGCTGAAGAACAATAACTTGGGAGACTTCTCTTCCTCTCAGTCATGCACTTAGTAACCACCCTACTGGGCATTTTCTGGGCCATATAAGAAATAAAGGGTCTGACTTTGAGCTTACTGTTAAACCAAGAAGGACTCTTCTGAAGCCAGCACTGCACAAGTACAGTCATTTAAAATGTGTGTGGAGAAGATAAGTAAGATTATCTTTTGGGTATCTGTTGAAAATATTGCTCAATTTGCTCCAATCAATAAATTATGGTGCTATTTTGAGCAATGGAAACCAAATTCTCATGTCCTTGCTTTCAAGGATTCTCAGCAAAACACATAGGAAGCCACTGAAAATAATTTTTCTGTGTTTCTAAACTGAACAAGAGAGGAAAGCTTCAAGGTTGTGTTATAGACATTTAACAATACGTAAGAGGAATTCTTAAAAGAATTCCAAAGCCAGAAGACACTTTGATTATTTTACTTGATCTTGCATATAAATAGACCACAAATTCCAAACAGTGCTGAATCCTTTTTGTAAGTAAGTGACATTTATGGAGAAGGATTAGTTTTTCAAAGCTACACTTTCTTGAGAAATGTATCTAGGAGAAGAAACACATTATATTTTTGTTTTAGTATCTATTTTAAGTTTGTGATTCATCTCTACGTAACTAACATGATGGTATTCTATGTGACTTAGGATAAAGCAAGCAGTGAGGGCGGAGAGGGGGTGCCTTCTGTGAATTCCTCATGTTGTGGTGAGCAGATGGAATATAAATCATGCTGTTTTCATAACTTATAAAGAAAAAGACTCATCAGTCACTGGAACTGTGATGTGATATAAGGATTAATTCGTAGTAGATAATGCAGAATTCCAGGAGAGAGCTCAAATGCTATCTCAAGGCTATGGTATTACATCACACACTACTCATTACTGATGCAACAGAAGGGAAATATATTGGTTATGTTTAACCCAAAGCTACTGATCTCCCAAACAAGATAGGAAAAATATCACGTTAGATTTTAGATTGTGCAGTCTTAGATGGTTTTCATTAGGAATAATACTTCAATCTCATGTCTCAGCTTTGCAGCTGCCCAGGGAAACCCATGTACTTTTCCAATGTTAAATCATCTGAAGAATGGAAAGCACTTGTAATGTGTTCATTGACATAATTTAAAGAAGACAGGAAAGAAAAAGAAGGGAAGTAAATCACTATAGAATAAAATTAGTTCTTATGAATGTGTTGAGGTAACTTTGCGGATCAAGGGAAAAAAGGAATGAAGATCCTCGCATCTTGAAAATTAAGCAATAGAGGCTTAGAGGCTGTTTTTTCTTGAAGGCAGATAAGCATTTTGCCTCTGATTTCACAGCAAAGAGGAACAATACATAATGTATATCAGTGCCTCATATCCAAGCTAACTGCTGTTTCTAAGACTTTAAGGAGCTGAAGTGATGCAAACACTGCAAGGTTTACATGGAATAGCATTTTGTATTCTAACAATTCCAAAAAATTACTTCAGTTCTCATTAGAGCAAGACTTTTTTTAACAGTTTCCTTTCTGAAATCTCCTTCAGTTTCTTGAAATTCCACTCAAAGTAACCATGATGCCATCCTCTGACAGCCACACAGATTGCACTAAGCCAATTAAATACAGCAAACCCTACTGGTTGTGGAACAGACACTAAAATGTGTCACTCCAAAAACATATTGTCTTGAATCTTACTATTAGAGAGGTTTCCACCCTGAAAAGGTAACACATGTCATTAGTTAGAAATAATATAGCTTACTGGAAAAAAACCCCATAAGGCTGTATATCCTACAGGTGATAGAAATCAAACTAATTGCATAGTTGTATTGATTTTTAATTAATTTCAAGTATAAATCAATCAATAGACAAGACTTAGGCTTCTAAATGACTTAAGAAGAGTTCCATAATAAGATTAAGATTCCAAATTCTGACATCACTGTTTTCATCTTAAAAAAATCACAACCAACCAACCAACCAAAAGAACCCAAAACCTCTAAATCCTCAAACCCTTTCAAATCTCTCTTGGAAGCTGTCTAACCTGGAAACTATCCAAGTATCTGTGGATTCTTAGAGTCTGCTTTGGAACATTACCCAAAGGATAGCTCTTCTGATGGTCTCAAGTAGGCAGCCCATGTTCTATGAACCACAGATTTCATCTGTGAGATTCAGTGCACCACTAGAACTAATTAAACTATGAAAGACTATGAAAATTAACTACAAAAGACCAAGATATTATATTCTTCCTCCTTCCTTTTCCTCCCCCACAGTGCCCAGGGTTCATTGGTCAGAGCATTTACCTGAATGGGGAGGAGAGCAGCTCGGATTCCCCTCCTGCACGTGGAGAGGTGAACTCATGTTTCTGAGGTTAAGGCTCCACTCACTGAGCTGTAGGAGACTATTTGCCATTTTAGTGTTCAGGCAATAAATAAAGATTAATTGGAAAAGAGAATGAATATATGTGTTTTAGCAGTTCAGACACTCAGCTAGGGGCAGAGAAGTCTTACACTATTTATCCAATCACCAATTGCATATTTTAAGAAGGGTAAGACAAAAAAGCACAACTATGTAGCTTTGCAGCCATCGTTTATTAACATGGTCACTGTGGTTGTTCTAAGTTTCCCAGTCACCCACTGATGAATATCCATCTGGAGCAATACCAAGGTTTTCATGGCCTCTCCTACGCAGTTTTCCCTATAGTAATAATTGGTCTGGTTAACTTTTTAACTTCCCTGAGTTGAAGTGAGATTCAAAAGCAGAAGTAGTCAGAGGTGAGACTTCTTTTTGCATGAAAAAAATTAGTACCTTCAAATATCTACTGCCAAGTGATTATCCTTTTTCAAGTTGGTCAGGAGAGGAGAAACCTCAAAACAATACTGTAGTAACCAGTAAGGCCAGCTGTGGTATGTAGAACTCTTTAGCTGACTCACCTTGGCACTGAGTTTCAAGACCTGATGCAGAAAGTACCACATTTTCTCTTTAAGCTCAGCTGTCAACCATGTGGGTCCTATCATTAGTTGAATATTGGGATCTGTGCTACTAAAGCTTTCATCTACAAAAACCTCAAGGTGATCAAGTAATAATCAGTCCTTAGGCTGCATCACTGGTCAGCCTTGAGTGCTTCAGGTAAATTCCTGACCAAGTAGTTGGGCAAGACTAGAGCACGTGCCAGACTCTTCCTAAACAAGCTATGCCCTGGCATGCAAGCTAAAACATAACTTGAGGTACTCTAATGAGGTCCCCAGTCTGGACAGGTGAGGATCAGGACTCTTCTGGGTGTAACATGTTTCTTAGCCCAGAAGCACTCTTTATGTATCTCTGCCGGGCAGTGGATAACAAGGCTTGGCCAGGACAGCTTTCAGATAGCATTTGGACAGAGAAAGGGTAGGATGAGTTCATGTATTCCTGCTCTTGAACTGAAAATAAAGGCAAAAACAACAGAGGGAGACAGGTTCTGAATACAGTTTGTGCTTTTCATAGCAAAGTGGAGACTTGAGATATCAATTCTGGCAGCTTTTCAGTGAAAGCTTAACACTGGTGTGAGCCAAATGTGTTAGGAATAGATTAACATGACTGTAGGTATGCTAAATAAAGTGGGAGAAGAGAAATGCCTGCAATGACAAGATACTAAGCTGGTTATGAAAATGAAGTCCTATTTTGCAATCTTTGGTGTCATGAAAAACTTGTAACATTAAATGGGAGATGCATGAAAAATAGAAAGTGAAGTCCCTTGGAAACTGAAGTCCACAGGATAAATCAAAGTCATGCCCAAAACACTCTTGCCATTGAAGTGCCACTCACAGGATTGGTCCTAGAGCCACCACTGAGAGCCACCTAGAGCCATTGATCCACTCAGAGCCACCCTTTCAGAAGGCTACAAAAAGCACAACTTATCCTTCAAGGGGCCAGTCAAAATAAAGCCTTCAGGCAAAATTTGCCTTTCTGAGCTCTGGAACTGTCTGGGTGGGGGGGTTTTGCCTTTTTTTTATTTTTATTTGGTTGAGGGGTTTTTTTGTTGTTTTGGATTTTATTTGTTTGTTTTGGATGTTTTCTTTGGGTGTTTCTGGTTGTGTTTGTTGCTTCTCCCCCCCAATTTTGGGTTGTGGGGTTTTTTTTTTTGTTGTGGTTTTTTTGTTTGTTTGTTTGGTTTTCTTTAAATTTTGCTATTGTGATATAATTTTGTCTCCGGGAAGTATATGAAAAAGCAATTGATGCCTGCAGGAGGAAAGCTTCTGATGGTAGGGCTTTTTTTAATTTCCAGTTGTGGAATGGTCCTGCACTGGTTCTGCTAATCTCTTGTGGTAGCATTTTCCCATGTTTCTATTATGGCATAGGAGGAAACAGTCAAGTGGTTTGAGACATTATCCTCACTTCTATGCCAAACTTGCTCTGTCAATTTTGTGAGGGTTTTTTTGTAGTTTATATTAATATAAAATAGTGCTTCACTATTTGATGTAACATTTATTCTTTTCCTGTGGTTCTTTCCTGTTAAAATGCATGTATTACAATGGAAGTCTCTCCCAGCCCAGGTTTGAAGGAGGCGCTTCCTATTTCTCTGGAGTGAGTCACAGTGTTTATCTGCACAGAGAAGATAGGGTAACCTACAACCAGCTGTTACTCTGCAGCAATTTCCCAGGTCAGCTGTGTGTGCTCCACTTTGAAGGGATGCAGCCCAGCCTCTGACCTGACAAGCCCTCTCGCAGCCTCGGGCAGGAGCCGGCACTGAGCCGTCTTTCCCAGCCCCGTGCTGCACACAAACCCATGGAAAGCACAGGAGTTCCTCATCAGAGCAGCCCTGCCGTGGTTTTTGTTAGCACTTGTGATGATTTCCTGTGCTGTTCAATAGTCATCCAGTTTGGAAGCAGAACTTTTTAGATCCATAAGCAATTTGTTCATGGTGCAAGTGGCTTCTGGGACAGCTCTTCCCCACTTAGCATGAATTCAGTACAGAAGCACTGAACAAAGCGGGGATTGTTGTCAAGCTATAAAGGATGGCTCTCGCTAACTTAAATCAGCCTCATTGGGGAAAATATTTTGAACTGGGCACTTAAACGCATTACAGCACATCTGATGAGCTGTTTCTAACACAGAATAGTTCACAGACTATAGAAAAATTCAGCATAATTTGTCACAGTGTGCTGTTCACACACTGATACATTTAAAAACTTCAGGGACAAGACTGAAAGTTTCAGCATGTTAAAGTCTGAAGCTATTTACAATTATGCTGTCTCATTGTAGTGTGCTAAAAATGCTCTGATTCTTGTCATATTAGAGGTCTCAACATCTTATCGGCAAAATCGGAGTTAAGCAAAACTATTCTGAAATGAGTTTTATGTTTGCTTGTTTGGTTGGTTTTTTTTTTTTAATATTTAGAATGGTGGGAGTTTTTTTCCAAAGTTGCCTGAAGGATAGGAATTCTAGATTGTGATTTAAAGATGCTTCATCTAGAGTATCCCACAATCAGAAGTGGGGCAACTAGAAGATGAAAGAAATAAGTACTTTATAAGAACTTTCTTTGCATTAGCTGTTACAGAGGACTTTATAGAATATTTACTCAAATTCAAGTAATAAATATTGATAGACACCAAAAGAATTTGGGCATTAGCACAGAGTCAGAAATGAAAGAACAGAGAGGTGAAAAAAAATGTAGCTCAGTTAGAGCATGGTGCTAATAACACCAAGGTTGTGGGTTCCATCCCTTTATGGGCCATTCACTGGAGCTGGACTTGATAATTCTTGTGGGTTCCTTTCAACTCAGAATATTCTGGGATTCTGGGATTCTGTGAAAAGTACCAGGATTCTTGGAAGAAGAGCTGAGCTGCTGAAAAAATAAAATCCTCCTGTTTAAAATTGTTTGCTACACTGAGGGACCTGGGAATATATCTCTATATATATCTATATACATATAGACACCTATATATCTATCCTTTAAGGAGTCACTAGGGAAATTCACAAAGCAGGAAACATTGTTTCCACACCCAACTAACAACTATAGGCATATAGAGGTCATGTAATTCAAAAAAGAAATGGCCAAAACAGAGGAGCATCTTTCTTGCCTCTAATGGATGAGGATTGCCTGAACACGTAAAGGAAATATGTATGCAGAATTATAAGGTGCATCTTTAGAAAATGTAATACAAACTTTGTGGGTGATTTGCTTAGCTCAAAAGAAGGCCTTTACAAGCAACAGCATCAATTAGCTCAAAATAAAACCTTCATAGGGAATTGCCTTAATTGACTCCTGAAGACAGGAGGAAGGGCAGCTGGCTGTGATCCCCACGGTGGGGCCAAGTCACACACAGTGCCAGTGCCCGCCCTGCACCTGAGCTGGCAATTTCACAGCCTGGTGTTCTCAGCCCCACTGCCTTTCAGAAACACTGCAGCACCTCGTGAGAAGCCAAGGCAAAAGGAAAGCTCCTGTTTGAGCCCGATATTTCTGTTGTCACAGCAGGCAATTAAACGGATATCAGGCTGTTTACAGAGGAACTTCCCCAACCCCCCTATAAGATGTGCACAGGCTGGAGTTAACGCAGGAAAGTCACTCGGTCGTATTTGAATTAATTATTTTTTATCCTAAAGAAAACTGTAACGTAGCATTAGGCAAAGCAAAATATGTCAGTTGAACTGCTATAGGGGACAGCTCTCTTGGGCTGAAAGCTCTTTGTTAGTCTCACTACAGAACAATTTACATTAGCAGACAGTTTGTTTAGATACATAATGCTGTACAAAAAAATTGTAGTGACAATTTCAGCTGGTTTTATTAGTCTGAACACACACAGCTAAATCTTTAAATGACTGTTCAACAGAACATTCTCTTCCATTTCTAAAGTATTCTCATTTCTAACTATTGTTCAGAAATTTAGAAATAATTTAGATCTGTATGATTCCATAGCTGCAATTGAAAAGTGAATTATAATGAGATATTGATGTAATGTAGCAATTGCACTGCCTTACATTCTGATGGATAAACTCTGGAAGATGTTATATTGGTAGACTGAGAAAGACCGGGACTAGAATAAAACATGCCCTTTCTTAAAAAAATGCATTTTTGTCAGACTTGCTATCATGCACCTTCCTGATGTTCATACTTTGCTTCATTCAAAGGTAAGTCAATTTTTTAATTTGAAATTGTGCATGAGAGGTCATGTAGCATGTCCTTTTGCCAATCCTTCAGCAGATCTGAACTCAACTTGCCTCACTAAATCCCTTTTGGAGAATCATAAGGTAAAGCAAATGATAATCTACATGCATTAGGAAAGCTTAATGTTTTCCTTTCTTCCTCTTGCCACTATTTGCCTTTATGAAGCTCTAGCAAGTTCTGATGCTCCCCCTGATTCCCCAGAAGCCCGTGGAATGGCAGTCCTAGGAGAGTAGTTTGAGGCCACAGACACGAAGCCACTCCCACAGCTCTGTGAGACAGGATGGTCATGATCAACTGAGGAGAGAACTGGGAGAGAGCAATGACAAAAAGATTTGTGGTATAAGGGCTTCTGAGTTTATGTCTGATGAAGATGAGACCTTTTTTTTGCCTCCGAGATTGCTGAGGCACTTCTTGGACTTTGAGAGATGGTGAATCCATTCCTGTAGAAACAGCCACAGTGTTCTTTTCATGCCATATATGCAATAGAGATGGTTTCCCAAGGCTGCCAAATCATGCAGATTTGTAAACAGCAACAAATTAGTGTCAGTGTATCACTGGGGGTAATAATTAAATAACTGCAATCCCAGACTTCTAAATATTCTCAAGTAAACTGAGAATAAAATGAAAAATCACACACCACTATCTATTTGAAGGACTTTATCCAAAACCACAATTTCCATCTGATACTAACAAAACTTTTCATTTTCACCATAGTAAAGGAATGAACCAATACTAAGTACACACTTAGTGAAAACAATAACTGGAAAAGAATATTACAGGAGCTTAAAAGAATACATTTCTGTTAACCAAACTTGCTAATTACAGTAAACTTGGAGAAAACAGAGGGCATTTTTAAAGCTGTTTTTCTCTTTACAGATAGAGCTCCACAATCCTAGAACACTGATTACAACAGTAAATGTTTTTCTATAAACCAACCCATATATTACAAAAACAATACGAAGCCCCACAAACCTGATAGTGTACAAAACAGGATAGCAGAGAGAAAGCACAAGAGAATTAAATTGTCAGGGATTATTAAGAAAAAATAACAGTGCCTACTAAAGGGCTCCTGTAACGCTGCTTTATGTGAACTGAAGGAAGTAATTTCCATATGACTGTGATCTTGTGTGAAACACAGCTGCTCTCAGAAGTGTCACTATTTAGCACATTTTTGGGGAAAAATCCCCAAACAATTAGGCAGTATTTGAAATAACTGAAAACCAAACATTATAGGCTACCTCACAAAGCTATCTACTGGATTTATTTACAGTAGCTTAACATTTCACTGAGACTTTGTACTCCACTCCTTCCAAACTTCTCAACTTCAGAACTGGAAGAGGATTTAGTCAGAGAAAGAACAAATATTTCTCAGATTAGGTGCTCAGACAGTAGAAAAAATAGTGCAATTGTTTGCTACATTATATACCCTTCCAGCATATCTATCAAAATATTTAGACTCATTTTTATTACCTTCTCACTTAAAAAAATACAGCATTCTGCTTTCTTGCTTGCTTTTGATTAGGAAATTACAGGCATCTTTAGATATATTTAAAACAAAACCCCAGCAACCCACAGCTAGTCCCGCACACTGATCCACTGAAGCAGATGTCAGAAGTGTAGAAGAAGTGTTATTAATCCAGTTGACTCCAGGTGGAGGCAAAGGTCCCTTTGGATAGAGCAGCGTGCAGGCTCAGGAACTTCGATCATCCTTATGAAGGCAGTAACTTGAGAGGGGTTTTAGGCCTAGATCTGTAAACTGTTCAGTCTTATTTGCTCATAAGCAAATTGAACTCCTCAAGAAATTCAACATCACCATAATGGCTGCAGCTCAGGAAGCTCCCAAAACAATACCAGCACAAGCAGAGGACTTGGGAAGGAGGCTGCACAGCTCCCTCAGTTTTGTCAAAAGAAAGCATTTCGTCTTGGTCACAACGAGATTTAGAAATGCTCAATCTGGCTACAGCAGCTCAGCCCTGCATCTGAGAACTGCAGATGTGACTAGATTGGAAATGACTTAGAGCATTGTGGCTGTTTTTCTTCACTAAGTTGGCATTTAATGGTCTTGACCCTACAATAAATCACCTGGAGCTTTTCTATTCTCTGTAATGCCCAACACTCCCCTCACCTTAGCCCAAGTGCATTACTACTGATTTTGATCTGCTGAAAATAAAAAAGGCATTTGGGAAAAACTCAGTTAATGCTGACTGCAGAATAATGCAGTATATTTATAAAATCTGAACTTCTGAAAGGTAATTGTGCATTGTATGGATACTGACAATATAGTTACAAAGCTTCATGGTCACAACTTACTTTTCTGCTTGAGGGAAACACTTTGCAGTTTGCTAAGGCAGATAATGACCAAGATTTTCCTACATGGAGAGACCTTGTGTCACTGTTCTTTGCACTTACTGGACATGTATGATATGTAAGGAATGTCCTTACATATCACTAACCCTACTCTCAGCGAAGGTCAGTCAAGGAGGTGGTTAAAAAGGGCTGTAGAACATTGCTGGCTTCCAAGTCATAACATGCTCTGATACCAGGGAAAGAAAAGAATACAAAGAAGACAAGTGGAGAAATAAAATGGAGGCAATATGATGGTGACAATAGGTTTAAAGAGATGGTTCACATTAGGGTAATTTGGGGAGGAATGAGGCCTAAAGGATTAGGTAGTGAGACAGTCTGTAATTCTGCAACTTGTTTCTGTTCTCAGCCTTTTCAAATCTGGGCAACAGTAAGATTCCCTTTGAGATCTACTGCCACAAAGCTGATGATTAAAATGAGGTGACACTACTCTACAGATGATACTTGACTCATTAACACTCCACAGTTAAGAAACCTGGGCTGGTTTTGCTTTTGCAGGCAGGCTAAGCATATCTTTGGAAGGTAAAATTTATATTTATTCTACTAACACAGGAAGCTTTTTGAGTATTTTCTAGAATTGAAAAATATCTTCATTACTAACCTACATAGGAAAGATAGGATGGGTGGCACAATGTCCCAAGACCTGCCAAAGAGAATGAGACCATTTGTGCTCGTGTGAAAGGGCATTTGCCTTGGTACCAACAGCTCAAGTCTGCCTATGTCACGCAGGCAAAACTGTCTTCAGAGGCACATCCTTGAGATGATCAGACATGTGTTGTGATTAGACACTTGTGTTATCAGGGGTTTCTTTTCCAGTTCTTGGCTGTGTTAATTCCCAAAACAGATTACTGCAAAAGTAAGTCTGGTCATGTGTCGTGGTGTAAGCGTTCTGGTACAGGCCAGAATGAGATAAAACTGCCCTGCACTTTGTTCTGCAAAGGCACATATTCATCTGGAGCTGATTGCGTGGACAATTGGACACTTTCTTTCTTTGTGCCTGAAGGACCACAAAGTAAAAGAGGACATGGTTGGTCCCTAGCTGTTTGGAGGTCTCTATGTGGCCAGGGGAGAGCATAGGGCCGACTTCATCTTCCCTGTTTTGAGCTGGAAAGACAAAGTAAAAGGCAAAGACGGGCTATATGAGGAAACACAAAAAGTCAGTGTTAGATTAAAGGCATTAGGACACTTTAAGGCCTCAGGACGCCTTGATGCCTTTAGGATGTTCCCAGATGGGGGGCAAAGGGCTAACTATATGTTAAACCATCCCTATCTTGATCTTATAGTGACTGACCAATGTAGTAGTAACAACAGATCTAACAGAATATGGATCTCTGCTTCCTCTTCTGTGAGTGGAATAAATGCACTTGTTTCCCTGAGGATTAGCAAGCTGTAAGATGAGGAGGGACATGCTGTACCTGATGGTTAGCTCACTTATACTTGGACCTGGCTGAGTCCAGGAAGCCAGTGGGGCTCAGAGGGACAGAGCAGCAGTTAATGAACCGCTCAGCTCTGCCCGTCAGAACCCTCATGTCTGACATTATCACCAGGGACCTGACTGCCCTTTTCCTTTCTGCACATTAACCAGACGAAATCCAATTCTCCAGAGCGTTGAATGCTCCAAAAGCACAGATGCATTTTGAACTGGGATTCTGATTTTTGGTCTATTTACCTCAAATGTAAATCATCCTTAAAAAAAGTAATTTTCCAGATTCTACTCTGTGATTAGCCACAGGAAACTCAGTAAAATTACACTGGATAAATGGACAGCGCTACATGAAATTAATAACTCTCAGAAGCCTGCATAGAAATGTGAAGAGGATATTAACAACTGGAATTATTTGAGACTAGCAAAATAAAAGCTTCTAATAATAGACAAAATAAATAAAAACCCACAGACTAAGGGCCCCTGCTTTCATTTGGCCTCAGAAACAAAGACATATTTTTCCCTTTATCTTAAAATGGATGTACAGACTATTATGACTAGCTGCTTCTATTCACTCTCAATTGGGGGCTTATTATTACAGGCTGCTCAGCAGTTGGGTGGGATATTGATTCCCTCAAGTCCCACTGCAAATGAAGATTTTTGGGCAGGGATGTAATTACTTCTCAGATATCCTATGTCCTCACTTACTTGCCTACTCCAAAGGTAAATACATTATTTGTAGCAGACAAGTCTCTCTGCTACTGTTTCATCAGTTTCAAAATTTGTTTTTCAGTTTTGCAAGTGTGTTGACACAAAAATACATCCTCCTCCCTCATTTCATTTTAGGAAGATATTAATGCTGTGGGCAAGCACAGACTCCTAGTCCTGAAGACAAAAATACGATAGGAGTAAGCTGTGTGGGTTTCCCCACTCAGTTCTCCTGTCTAATGTGCCATTGCACCCACCTGCATAATTGTTCAGCCATTAGTCTCTTTGCTGTGGTGACTGCACAGCTGCTGTGTCGAGCTGCTGGCTGCTTTGAGAAACAAAGTTCTTTAGAGTTTGATTATTTGGTACATTGCCATAGATCCCTAGAGGCCTTGGCTAACAGAGACTCATTAGGGCACCCCAGCTTGTCTTCCTGCTTTCCATGTCTCATTAGCAACTCCACAGAGCACAGACACTATTGCTTCTTATGTTTGTAGGATGAAATTCCACAACAGAGCAAGAGGCCTAACACCACATATAGAAAGTGGTTTGCTTTATCTACTACAGAACAAACTCCATCCAGGATTTTGTAACTGTTATCTGTGCTAGACATTTTTATTTAAAGCACGGATCTTCTAGAAGTAGAATCCTTCTCTCAAGCACAAAGTGCTCAGTAAAGCACAGAGCCCTCTTCTTTTACAGAAGGGCTCCAGAAAACAGCTCTGGGGAATGCATTTGGGATTTCTCACCACCCCTCAGCAAACGACAGCAGTTAGCCACCTGCCTGGTTCCAAGGATAGGAGAAGCTACAGTACTCCAAGTGAAGCTGTGTTGACAGGGTTTAACATGTAAGTACACAATGAAGAGCTAACACACTTCACAGGACCATACATGCACCATTCATCCACTTCTCCTCTATCCTCTGTGGCTTTTCTAAATTAAATGATGGATAAGCCACCTTTTTCAAGGGTTCAATTTAAACCTTCCCTGACCTCCCAGAAGACAGAAGTGGTTGTAGCGGATGAAGCCAGAACATAACATCCAGAAACACAGTGTACGTATTGTCACTACTGAAGTAGATCAGAGCTTTAACCAGTCTGCCCACTGAGATGTAGGGATCTTTAGTACACTTCAACAATATTCCACATGGGCCCTTGTATGCAGTATCCTTGTACCTGCATCCTAAAACTGTTTTTTTCCCAAGCAGAGGAGCTGCACAGTTAGTGTGTAGTTTAGCTATGAGACAGGAAATGCCTGCACTTGCTGCTTCCACCCAGCTTGCCATGTCACCCTGTCAAGCCAATTACTTAAATTAAAGTTCTCTCTGGCCCTTCTTGACAACTCAGCCTCTAATGATGAAAATATGTAAGACGATGATCTGGATTTGGGAGGCAGAACTCATTGTTTTCAAACACTCCTGCTATTACTATCAATTTCACATGAAAGTAGGGCATTTTCTTTGGGAAAAACAACACAAAAGTGTCACTCAGTTTCATTAGCAGAGTAGTTGTTCTTCGCTCTTCCCACTCCAATGCTTTTCTCCATGGTTGAAGAGTTCAGTTCAGTGCTCTGGGAAAGAGATGCAAACATTGCTAATTGCACTAAGATTAATATTCCAGGAAATTTAAACAAAGCACTCCACTGGAAAATTCATTAGGCAGCAGAATAATCCCACTGGGCAAGTACCATAGTGTCAAACTGGTTTTAATCATGGTGGAAATGTTTTGCTCTTTATGCAAAAACAATGCTTGCAGGCCCAAGCAGAGAGCCTACAGAAACACCGAAGAAAGCTGATGAGTAATTGATACAATTACAAAGGCAACAGAATATCAGAAAATGGTTGGGGACAGGACAGTACATTAAGCAATATTTGCATGGCTCCTACATGTTCGTACACTAGACGTTGTTCTGTTTGATTTTGCGTTGGGAACTTCTCTGCAGCTTTTCAGCCTCATTTAACATCTTGCTTTCTGCTCAGCAAGAATAAGGAGGGATGTAAGAACAGGCAAAATACACCATTTATGCAGTTCCCCTGTTTTTCACTGTCCTCTACCTATGAAAGAATCAATAGCTATTTCAGCACTGCTGAAAACATAATTTTTCTGTAATTCTTAAGAGTAAAGCTATTTTGTTAGACAGAATTTGCTTTATTTCCCTCTGATCTTCCAGAACTAGGCTTCTCAAACTTTTTCTCATCATAGGTTTTGTCTGTCCTCAACCACCTTCACAAAATCCTGCCTCCACAGAGGGAAATAACACACAGAGAAGCTTGTCATTGTTTTTCTCAGCCTCAAATAACTTAGTTTCTTTCCTCCCTACTGCTATCTCTGTTTGCATCTACACAGTGACTACGGAGTGGTTATAAATACGGATTTGGGGCATGCTGCTTTACTGCAAGTAACTGTCCACCAGCCCTGCAGGAAAACGGGTTTAAAGAGAAAAGAAAATCCAAACCTCTCTATACATTCAGCGGCTCTTAGTCCAGCCTCAAGCTCAGTGGCAGGCTAGTGTCAAAAATAGTCTCTGTGCCTGAAGACAAGGCATTCTGGAATCAGGGTAGTAGCTATATGAGACAGAAAACCTAGACAGTACATGCAGACATAGAAGAAGAATTTGTCTGCTACTCTCAAAGCGACATTTTATATATTTATGTTTAATTTTTAAGGAGGAAGAGGGAGACTTCCAACAGTGCTGATTTTTTTTCTTTTCTTCAAGATTTTATCTCTCTCAAGCAAATAAGGCTACAGATTGTTTTGAAAAGATACAGCTCTTGAAAAGGAACTGCCCATAGGAACACTGCAGTGAAAATGTTTTCCCTCAATAGAACAAATCCAAATAATCAGAGTCGTTACCTACAGCAGGCTATATAAAAATCACTTCCAGAAGCCTCACCAGAACTGAGAGATATATTAATACTGAAATATAAGCACTTGCATATCTGTCACTCATAACCTTTCTTGTGTTGTTTATGCCCCAGGACACACCTGATTGATGTTTTCATTCCCTCGTGAGCGCCTAAATGTCCAATCTTTCTTTCAGATTTATCTTACTCATAATCATCATCCTTCCCAATTTTCCCACATTCTTTCAATACACTAATAACCCTATGAAAGTACAGAGCTGCTGAAAAAAATCTGTATTACACTGAAGTGAGATGAATAGCATGGCATTAGGTCTTTATTTCCTGGAAGGGACAGATGTACAAACCACAGCAATCCAGTACCCCTAGACAGAAATGGGAGCTTGTGCTCCTGCTCTGTTTATCATTTCCTCCTCTGGAATAGGGAGGGTCTGCAGAGCAGCAATAGCTGTGCCTTCTCCCAAACAGACAGGTTCAGCATCATTTCATCAATTATCAGCTCCAGTAACTGGTACTGGAAGGCAAGACCTAGATAACCTGCTCTGCCTGTCACAGCTCTAAGACCCATGATTTTCAACACAGCCTAGGAGCATATGCACGTCCTGAAGACCCACACATGATGAACCTGGACTTCATCAGAACTGAGACAATGCCAACCATTTAATCCATCTAGAAACTAAGATGTCCAGAAAACATGACATGGAACAATTCCATACAACATTATACCACTGTAAAAAAATACACAAAGAAAGAGTTGACAAAGGGCAGAAGAGCTGCTAGAAAAATCTACAGTAGAAAATAAGCATTTTCTAAATAAATATCACTTTCTCTGTATTGACTATACTCAAGTTGATCTCTCTTTTATTACATTTCTATACAAAACCGATATTGGCTCTTTAATTAAAGCTCTCACTTCCACACAACTTGCATCCAAACTTTCTGCCATCAAGATTTAACATGATTAATTTTCATTTCTTTTTCATAACTGTGGCAGCACTTAATCAACAAAGTCCCTACCTATATGTATTTATATTGATATACATGTATATATACACACATACATACATACACATGACAAATACTGTTGAAGTTTTCCTCTCTTCCAGTGTTTATAGTGACAGTCATCCTAAAAGGTGAAGGCATACACCACTCCCACAACCACAATATTTCCAATTGTTGCTATTATTGCAATCCATAACAATATGGCATCATTTGAAGAACGGGATGTCTCCTCTGGTGGATTCTGCATGGACGAAGCTGCATGGACGTTGGCTGATGAGTTAAACAAGGAGTACTCTGTACTAAAGTCCTCGTTGGGTGAGTCCATAAAGGCTCCTCCCATAACTGGAAGCTGTGAAGAAAGACATGGCAAAATCAGACTGCGGGCTAAAAACTGCTTTTGCATTGTCTCAAAGTAATAGCAAAAAACTAACCATTAGCTAACCTGCAAAATCACAGATTTCATCTATGTGGTGCTTACCTGTCAGGAATACCACAGACACATGCACACTGTACAGTATCTCTCCAATTTCTGTCAGAATCAATATTATTGCAGAAAACCTACGTATATTACATGCAATATACATAAGAACTAGCATGCAGGCTTCATTCAAACTAAGTAATCATATGCATTTTGAAAGAAGGACATCTATACACAAAGTACTCACATATCAGAATCTAAGTTTATAACAATATGATTGTGACTACCAGCAATGGTATCATAACACTGCAAGATATTGTGCAATAATAGCAAGGATCTGATGCAGAGAATTCATTCTACTTCTATGTTTTACTCAGAAGCAAACCTTGGTTTATATAGAGATCATGCAAAAAATTCTTACTATAAAACAGGTGGAGTGTACTCAGTGCACTAACTTCACCTGCAAAACACACCACTGCAACACTCCATGATTTATAAATTTATACAATGGAAAATTTCAAACTGGATTTTGAAAGGCTCTATCACAAAAAAGTAAGTGACAGATTTCTAGCAATTCTCCCACTCCAGACATCTACTGGGAAGGACAAAATTTCTTTGGTGCTCTTAGTGGATTTCACAGTGGTACTAGAAAATGTTCTTGGTAAGACAGCAATTATTCAATACAATATGGAAAAGCTAAAGGAAGAAGGAATTGTTTAACCTTGTCCTTACACATGTTCTAATTGTCGTCCCAACTTTATCCCGGATCACAGCATATATTCTTCCTGATTCATAAACTATTTTACTTCTTCTACACAGTGCTGTAAAATTACATCCTTCTGCAAATGATGAAGGGCCTTGAGGGGAAGCTGCATGAGGAGCAGCTGAGGGCACTTGGTCTGTTCAGCCTGGAGAAGAGGAGACTGAGAGGAGACCTCATCGCAGTCCACAACTTCCTCGTGAGGGGGAGAGGAGGGGCAGGCACTGATCTCTTCTCTGTGGTGACCTGTGACAGAATCCAAGGGAATGGCCTGAAGTGGTGTCAGCAGAGGTTTAGGTAGGATATTAGAGAAAGGTTCTTCACCCAGAGGGTGGTTGGGCATTGGAACGGGCTCCCCAGGGAAGCGGTCACAGCAACAACCCTATCAGAGTTCAAGAAGTGTTTGGATGATACTTTCAGGCACATGGTGTGACTCTTGGGGAAGGTCCTCTGCAGAGCTAAGGGTTGGACTCAATGATCCTTGTGGGTCCCTTCCAACTCAACATACTCTGTGATTCTGTGAAATGAATGGATCCCTCACTCAGGCAAGGGAAGGATACCTACTGCAGAACTAAGACCATATACAACTAAAAAGGATTCACACAAAAGCTTTTCCTTCCATCCTTGTCTCTTGTATGTTTGGGAATGCAGAGCTGGAAGAGTCTCTCCTGGCTCACTGAGTGCAGGCTCCACAGTCTCATGTAAATATAGGACACACACATGTGTACTTCACATATCTGTAAATGCTGAGGACACACACTTCTGAATATCCTGTAAACAGCCAAAGACCTGCTTAGCAACCACAGGAACTGCAACTGTTACATACTGCAGGAAGAGCACAAGCAATGTGGGTATGCTATAACCCCAAGTCTCTTCTGTACTCCATAACTGAACTCCTGGAGGATTATAGTAGGTAAGTAGGCCAAAGCCATGGCTTTACTGTTTTTTTTTTTAAAAATAAACAGAGCTGTATATCTAAATCTCTCTGCCAGCTTGACCAGAAGGAAAAAATTCCATCATGGTACTGATAAGTGGTTTGATATTGAGCAATGAGCAAAAACTACATATCAGTGCAGCCTACCTTCATTCTCCTTCCTTTTAGATCTGGTAGGAGTCCAGGGCTTTAGGGAAAGTTGAAAAAAAAGTCTGAGAATATTTTCCTTAAGAAACAACCTCACTGCAACAACAACCAACCTTTCCTTTCTCACAAGGCTTTCCACACTGCTGCTGTGGCCTTCCAACCTTTTAACACAATTACAATCTCCTGTTTTACATCCTATTTGTTAGTGCTGTTAGGGTTTTGGTATATTATCCTTCACCTTTCCAACAGGGTTCTCTTCTACTATAACGTCATCACCACGGCCTATGAGTAACAGAGGGACAAGCTCTGCCTTCATTTAGCCACATTACAGAAGGCTGCTATATCCTCAGTACTAAAATGTTGTGCCCAATACTCACTGGACTGAAAAATCAATCTCTTTTAACATCCTGTCCTTTAACTTTTGCATCACATTTTGCCTCCCCCAGTAACCTCTCCCTTTGGTACCAAACTACACTCCTTCTGGCTGTGTGCAGCTAAGATATGGAGGCTATTGAACAGGACAGGATGCGATGATACACCATCTTTCCACAGTGTTGGCTGTAATCTACAGATTGCAGTAAAAAAATTGAGAATTTTGAGAACGAAGTAATTTTTTTGTTTGCCATGCAAAACATTTTACAGTGATATAAAAGACAGGCTCTTTTTCAAAGCTGACTGGTGAATAAATTTCATCTGTACTAGAAAATATCATGTCACATTCAAAATTCAACAGAGAATGATGAAAGACCACAGTGGATATGTCATACTACCTAATCCACATTAAATAAAATTATCTTTGATATCAAATATGATTAGACAAAAGCAGTTTACATGAATTCAAGCAGGAAATTGCAAAAGTAGTTTGATACATTCTCCCTGCATCAAACACTTTGTCCTGTCAGTTTTGACGCAGTGTCCTTTAAAGAGAACAAGAGCTTCCATTTCGAAAGCCCAGCATGATGTTTTGAATCCAATTCCACCAGCCTTTTTTACGTCATGGGATTTGATAAGCAAAACATTTCTCAGTTTAATCAAAATTCCTTTTTATGTAGAGATTGCCATAAAAGGCAATTCTGACTTCAAACAGAAGTGTATTTACGCAGTGACAATGCTACTTAACAGCTATGGAGAACTCTAAAGATCTTTGCAGCAAAAAGTGGTCATACATTTACTATACTGGCAGCAAAATGCTCAATCAGGGGTACTTGCCTCCTCAGCAAACCATTTTAAGGGTATTAGCATTTAGGATGCTCAAGTCTGCAAAATCTTTCAGCTGGAACAATCATCCAAAATACAAAGGTACACACATATGTGCATGTGCCCAAGACAGTGGGAGGTCATGAACACTGTTCTGGTGAGTTATATCTGTTTTTTGGGTCACGTAATATGTGCTCTCAGTGAGTTACTTGGAATGACAAGCTTCCACCCTGTTAGTCTACCTGGTGCTGTCACAAAGGCAGGGAGCATCCGTGTAGCAGCACAGCTATACAGCGCACTGTAAATTATGTCAAATCAGAATCTCCTTGTACTGTCTAAGGCTCAAACAAGCTGTCTGCACCATCTGAGGGGAACACATGGTGAAACAGTTCATCTGAATCTCTGAAAAGCTTGAGGTGACCTGACAGAAAGCACTGACATTCAGCACCTGGCACAGGCTCTTTCTGTAAAACTGACTTCCAGTTTTTCTGTTTGTAGGTCAGTAGCACTTCAACAAAGATCTGGAACTAAACCTTACTGCCAATTTCACATTTGGACAAGTCACCTCTTACTAAAATGTGTATTGTCACTGCTAAAATGGCCTCATATAAGAGCACAGGAACGGCCATATGGTGTCAGACAGAAAGTCCATCTCCCTTGTGTGTTAGCCATAAATAGATGCTCAGGAAAGAGTAACAGCACAGCAGGACGACCATGTCTGATATTTCCCCTTAAGTACTCACGGCCTCTGACTGTTTTCAGCTTAGTAAGTTCCTCAGCCAGATACTATTGCTATGGATTTAATAACTTGTAAAGAATTTTGCTACTATGAACTTGTCCAGCCTCCACCTGAGCTTATCTGAAGCTGAGCATCCTTCTCAGTCTGGCCTCTTAGTGCCACTTAACAGTCAGGGTTACCCAGTGATTAGTCATGTAAATCATCCTTGGGAGATAATGCCATCTCTCCATGGGAGAGAGAGAAGCACAGATGATTAGTATCAACTGCAATCTATCATTTTGGTAGATTAACTTCAGTGAGATGAATCTCATCATCAGTCTTGATGTCTTTGTTCTCCCAAAACATACAGTACCTTCCTTCTGCAGTCTTATTTGGGATATTACATTAAAGACTGTGAGACCTCCACACCCAACACTAATGGGAGTTGCAAAGTGCCTGTGATTAACAGCAGGCTAAGTTCAGACAGCCTGCAGTGCACTCCATGACTGCTCCATTTTTCTGCCCATGCCTCTACAAAGCAAATTTACACCAATTTACATCATCCAAAAACTTCACCCATGTCACTGCCGTTACAGTGACCTGCAGTCTTTTAGCCTCAGAGGGTATTTATAGTTCAGGCAAAGCGTGCAGAGCCTCTGCCACCCTCTCCAAGAGCACTGGACGAGGGGGCCAGGGCAAAGGGTTAACTGGGAAACGTGACAGCGAGGGATATGACAGGAGCAGATGGTGAGGGGGAATGCTGTAGCACAGTGTTTGAAAATTAAACTCTTTTCCTAGTGACTGTTTCAACATTGTGAAGCAGCACTAATAGTACATCGCTTGCTAAATGGCTTCTGGGACTGGCAAACAAAGAATTGATATCATTAAATAGCAACAGGCAGAAAACCAAACAGCAAAATGTCAAGTGGTAATGAGAACACCCGCTGTGCTGAATACCTCCTACTGACATGCTTTGGGGTCACAAGGAGAACAAGGCTCTTGAACAGCTACACGATGCTCAGCATTTAGCAGAAAAATCCTATTTTATAACCAAAATGATTCACAGGAGGAACAAACAACACATCAGGTACCAGTCACTGATACTCTAAAAAAGCTTTTTTAAGTAGCATCACATAAAATCCATCACTTAGCAATAACATTGCTCCATTTCTTTAGGAATCAGGTGTCTGTCATTTCCTCATAGTCAGCTAGGGAAGTGTAACACTTAGCTGCTGCTACCTTATTGGGAACCCAGGCTCAGCACAGATGTTTGAAAGTGTAGCTGAATCTTCCAGAAACTAAGAAACCTCAGCAGTGGCTTTAACAGCTGTGCTGTATCTTTGCCCTGGCCTCACCAACACCACTCTAGGAATGGGATGCTGAGAGGTAAAATGACATCCCAGCTCAGGTGTTGTTTTGTAAAATCCCTTTCATTACCTCAGAATATGTGACTTTCCAGTGTTTCATTTTGGTTAAATATCAGCATATTTTTACATGACAGTATCGTCTGAATACATAATGTGAAATTATTATTTTCTTCTGCCCTGGCAGAGTGTGATTGCTGCAGTGCATATTTGTGTATGAAAATCTTCCACCTGCAATCACAAATCAATCTAACATAGTTGCCAGAGACAGTAGCAATATACAGGTTTGCAAACACATCATAACAACATCTTATTTCTTCAGCTGTTTTTAAATAAATGTTTTGTACTAAGGAGATACCCAACTTAACCAATATTCTCCCCACACTAATTCTCTTGTGTCTTACAAAACCACGCATATATATACTGTCCTCATCTAAAGCATGTGCTGTAAATGAAAATGTCCTGGCAACCATTAATTTACTGCTAATATCTAGAGAACCAAGTACTTCTGTCCACCATCTGCCAGAATATCCCTACTGTTTACAATTCAAAGACTGGGTGCGCAGTGACAATCAAGACAGTCGTTCAGTGTTCATCGCAAGTGGATTAGTTTGAACGCATTAAACCCACACACAAAATTAAAGACCATCTAAGGCACTCCTCTTTAATTCAATTAAGTAGGCCTAATTCTGAAGAGGGAGGGTCCCAGCAAATATTTTATGCAGTTAACTTGAAATTCTCATTTTAATTAATTCAGTTTCCTGCTTCACCCTGAAATCACAGTCTTAGGTTGACAAGCTTAGGAAAAACAACTGCTTGTTTTCAAAACAGAGTTGTCAAAATGTTCACCCTACCAGTGGCAATTGAAAATTTTCACTCCAACTTGGAAGCATCAGGATTTCATCTGTTATTTTAATCTTGTTGAAAACATTCCATTATATCAATTCTACCAATCTCTGCTTTTATTCCTAGGACCTGTGTATTACTTCCTCCACTGCTTCCCCAGACCATGCTAGGGTAGATACTATGTCTTCATCCTTTTAGATGATACCAGTATTCAGAGTTCTTCCTTATCAGCAGTATCTCAGATACCAGAGGTTCAAGCCTTGCTGTTGAACCACACTAAGAACTGCCTTGATCAACAGGTGTCTAGATACTTAGGAAGGAACAACCCAAGATGTTCCAAGATGCTGCAGCAGAGACTTCAACACTAAGTTTGCTCTTGGCTGTAGAAACCAGTTTCCCTTAACTAAGGAACTGACCTCAGCTGGATCACTGGCCCCAGGCTACCCCTTAAGTGCCTTATAGGAGCACACCTCCTGTACAGGTTGGAGCACCTTTCTGTGGAAAGCTCCTCTGCAAAAAACAGTGTAAATAACTGGGATGAAGATAAGTGAATTTTTCACTCTCATATTTCTGCACAGATAGCATCCAAGATGCCCTAATGATAAACACGCTGTGATTCCATTCCTGCAATTTACATCTGTCTAGTGCCTCCTTGAAATGGCTTTCATTATTTCAAAGAACCTTACTGCTTTTAAACTATTGTTCTCAACCAACTGCTGTTGGATTTCATCTTCCAAGAGTGGAACAATGAGAACAAACAAAAGCCTTTCTAATACAAAAACCTGACAGTAATTGACACGTCTCAAAGGAAACAGAGGAGTTTTTCACCCTACCCCGGTTCCAAAAATTCCTCCACTCTTTCTAGACAATGATGCAACAAGTAAAAGAGCATGCTTTGTCAGAGTTGAACAGAAATATAAATTTGTATGAAGAAGCTGCAACTGTAAGTCATACATAATTTTTATTGTTAATCTGTATACCCTAAATTGGAGGAAGTGGTGAATATCACAAAAGCCTGCAGGATGGTCAAGCAGATGTGTATTAAACTATCTGAATGTCCCCGGAACAACTATTAAAGCAGCAGCACTAGCTGACCTTCCACATAATTAATCCAACTGATGCTAGCATCCTATTGTGGACACCACACTGGGGAAGTAGAAGATGCCTGGGTCTCATGTACTGTTATAACTATCATGCCTCCAGGAGAACATGCACAAAAAAGAAAAGTATAAACAGAAGGAACCAGAAACACAAGTATTTATCAAAATGGAAAAATTCAGAAGGAAGCTATAAAACTAACCATCAGTGTTATAATGAGTAGAAGCTATTAAAATCTGTTTATAATTTCCAAAAATGGCAAAACAGAGGACCCTTTCACACCATGTGTAGTCATACTGGGAAACTCAGAGAGAGCAGGAATTCCTTTGGAGATAAGAGCAATCAGTTTAATACAGAACATGATTCTGGAAGGGCTTCAAACAGCAAGCCTTTGAGTTTAAACTCTTTAATCATATGTGAAAAGAAAAGGTACTGATTATCCCACTTAGTGCTTCCAACATTTTTGGCACTGGTGACTTCAAAGCCAAACTACTGGATTTGACTGGGCTTAATGGTCTCCTCCTCTGATCCAGGATGGCAATTTCTTTCTGGTGTCACAGAGAAAATCAAAAGACCCCAAAATCAACCAAACAAAAAAAGAATAATCTGGGGGAAAAGAAATGAACAATGGCTTGGGCATAATGTTTTATGTCTCAGGGGACAGTTTTGCTCTAAGGACACAAGTCTGTATCACTGACAGGGAACAAGCACACACATCTGCACGATATCAGTGGCAGTTTCAGTTTTCAGGCAGAGAAGAAGTGGCTTTCCATGTGTCAAAGGATAAAGAGGAAAATAAGAGTAACCCAACCTGATCGTAATGACACTTCATATTTTCCTAAGGAAAAGGCATTCCCACCATAAACAGAAAAGCCAAATTATGAGGTGTATGCAGAAACCACAAAGCAGCGCTGTAGACCACATGTATAGGAAAAAATTGAATGAATTCTAATCCCACTTCTCAAAGTGAAAAAGGGCTGCACAGGCCCTTCCTCCACCATGACTTTTGCAGCCATGTCCATCTCTGACAAAATGGTGATGCCTCATTATCAGTTTACTGATGTGGCCCTCAGTATCTTGATAGCAAACTATCAAGGTATCTTGATAGCAAAGGAAGGGGCTGACCTTCGTATTCTTTTGCTTTTCCTTCTGCTCCCTCACCCTTAGGCTGCTACAAGATGCTTAGGCTGTTCCTGTGGGGGAGAGATGGGTATTGGCAGACACTCACAGTAATGGAAGCAACGACACAATTTCAAAAGTAGAACTAGTTCCAGATGAAAAATTGTTTTAATCACTTCAGACACGGGCAAAACCAACAATTTGTAAATCAGTGTATCCTTCAGTATCCAGTAATCAGGATGCTTTTCACAAACACTAAAAGAATTTCAAGGGGCAGGTGTTAGGAGCTCAAACTGGAAGGATGCAAAATTTTGGACATCCTCTTATTCCTCTACAGAAAAAAATAACTGCAAAGAAATTCTTCTATGTTGCATATGCTGACCACTGCTCAACCCAAAACCCAGGAGCAATAAAAAAACCTTGCATGCTCCTTCAATCCCTGCTACACAGCCTATGAAAAATTAATTGGCTGAGATTTAACTAAACAACACTAGCTCTATCTCGTCAGAGAAATTACTTACTATTCCATGCAGACTCAAAAGCTTTCAAACTACAGATCACATATATTTCATGTTACACAGTGATGGCTGTACCGCAAAGAGAAGTTGGGATAAATTTGTCTATTGAGGGAATTAACTGCTACCACAGCAGCTCTGATATAAATGCCTCATTTTAAGCACCTTTGAGATGGCCACCTGGAATCTACCTCCAAATATGATAAGAGTTAGGTCAGTCACCCCATTATAGTGCAAACAGACAGGGAAAAATATTATTCTATAATGGCTTCCAGAGATTAATTCTCTCAAGGAAAATACTGGCAGGCATCCAATAAAAAGCTTCAGAAATGAAAATAAAACAATTTAATTGATTCAAATACATAATGATTATTTTCTTAAATTTATACAGCCTATCAGACTCCAAAAAAACAGAGGAGAGAGAAAACTGGTAATGATGTATACAACGTTATTTTGGCTACACAGCATTTTTATCTAACATTTTTTCCTGTTTATTTTTTCCTTTCCCTTTTACTCTCATGACTCTCATGTTGTGTTACATCTTCAGAAACAAAAAAAGGTGGGAGGACTACCATTATCAACATTTTTGCTTGCTTACTTGGCATCTTGTTCAAGACACACAACAAGCCTGAGAACCACCAGTGTATTCCAGTTGAGATGGACAAAAAAGGAGAAAAATCTGACATAATGTTAGCCCTCTTCATGTCTGGAGACATTAAGGGTACTGAGCAGCACAAAGGTCAAGTAAAAGAGAGCAGTTTCCAGAAAGAAAGGAGGACTGCCAAATGTCCCAACTGCGTACACTTCATTTGATAGAATACCAACATGTGTCAGGTTGGCATACATCTTGATCCCATAAGGCATATTAGGCTCAACATATGGCTTGAATAACCTATAGACTGCACATTCCCCTCAACCTACGCTGAAATGCCTCAGTAGTGGTTTACACCTGAAGAAGAAAACACACAATGTGCTTAAAAAGTAATCCTATGAGTGATTAGTAATCACAAGTGAGCCAATCACACAATACACAAGAGAATAAAAATTAGAAGGTGATATAATGTTGACAATTTCCTAATTTCTAGTATTTGAAGAGCAGTATTCATCGGGCTAAGAAAAGTTCCATCCAACATAACTAATTGTTGCAAATCACGAAGAGAATAAAAGCTCAATCACATGTAAATCTTGAGTGCTTAATAGCTCAATGCCATCAGGCAACTATTTCAACCATCTTCTAGGATTTATAGTTCCCACAACAGAGATCTGAGAAGAGAAGTAATGTGTTTCTCATCCTCTTTGGTTCCAGGTCAGCAGGAACGACATGAACACAAATGTCTTAAAACAAGCCTGGATCACTTTGCTTTGAATCAAAAGAGGAGCATCCATACGGGACATTTCACTGTCTCTGTGAGGGGGGCAGAAACCTTCATCAAAGTGTGACAACAGCCATCATCAGAGCCAAATATTCCATATGTTCTCACAAACCCAGATTCTCACAACCTAGGTTTTGCTCATGTATTAAGACCATCAAGGGATGATTAAGTGTGGCTGAACTAGACAGCAGCTGATGACAGCTTTATCACGCCAAACCAAAACAGAACAGCCAGGCCATCTGTGTTTGTGTACTTATGTTTAAGATTGTTCAAACAGTTCAGAGCACATTGCAGAAGAAGATAATAAATTATACATTTATTCTTTTTCACTAGATAAACGTGCCTATGTATATGTAGGCAAAATAGCACTCCTTAGTGCCTGACATATACACAGGAGTGGCACAAATCAATGTATAATTTATTATACTTCTGTTTGTAATTCGATACTTGTGCTTTGAACACTTGGGGCTGCACAGGATAATTAAAGCCATGAATATGTAACAGTTTTCCTTAGGAATGAGTGTTTTCCTACCCAAAAGTGATTTCTGTAAAAGCTTGTTCAGTTATTCTTGTGTTATGGAAGACTGAACAGGGAACAAAGAAAATAAAGCTAAAATGTATTTTATTTGCATTTTACCTCCATTTTACTCAGTGGAATATGAATTATGGAATCGTTCACTACTGGCCTGGAGAACCAGAACAATCTAGAGAGGAGTGATTTGTTGGTCTCCCATGTCTCATAGAAGATGCAAATTCACATTCCCCCTATGTCTTAGGATCTAAGGGTATTTGCAGCAATGTTTTTAAAGTACATAAACAGGAAAGGAATTTTATTGTTCCTGAGCTTGACAGCTGTCCCTGACTCTGCTGCAGTTCAGGTACAGAAGAAATCACCACCACCAGAAGAGCATATACCAGTTGCAAGGTCTTGCAGGTAAAAGTTGTTGACAAGTAATCAGAAAATGGGCTGGTTCCAAGGCCAGGCAGGGTTTCTCCACAGCCTCAGAGCCAGAGTAAATACACAGACTGCTCTGCAAGCTGAAGTTCAGAGCCCTTCAGATGGTCAAAGCAACAAAACAGCTAAGAGATACCTCAGTGCTTTAAGCAACAAGGTTCAAACTGAAGCAAGACATGTACACCTTAGACACTTGCATATGAACATCCATGACTACACACACAATTTTGTGGTGATATCTTGCATCTCCAGATGCAATTTTAAAATAGTCCATCTGGCCAGAAGCAGTCTAAGATTGAGAATAATTATCAACAGCTGGAACACAAAAAGTAAGGTGAAATATTAGGCAAGTGAACTGCACCAAAATCTCAAACTGTTTTGTTAAGCCCTGAGTACAAGTCATACAAAAACTGTTTAAAAAAAAAAAAGTCTGGCAGAAGCATAACACTCTCAGCCCCAGGAGATGTGCATGCACATGGCAGTGCAGTTCTGAACAGAAGTGAAGAGCTGGCTGTGTTCTTCAGTTCAAGCTTACTCAGATTATGAACTCACTGATCTAGATTATAATACTTTTACCAACACTGAAGTTTTATTTATGACACCTTTCAACCCAGCTTAAATAAAATATCACCATCTCATTTTATCAAGGCATCGATGAGTGTGTTGTAAAAAGATGAAATGACAGACAAAAATTGGAGCAGTCACAAAGATTCTCACCAAGGAGCTACTGGTTCTGTTACAGGTGCAGCTCAGTTAAAAACAAAGGCTTGGCATACCCCTGCATCATTCAATGCAGCCTTTGAACTTGATGGAGCACCTAATAAGGGAGACCTCTTAAAGAAAGTTAACAAGCAAAGGAAATTTGAATGGTGCTAACCCTAAAACACTCTGCAGGTTGTTGTGTCCTGGAGAGAAAAACAACTATCTTTCATTCCTGTGGCCCGACAGCTATCCATTTACCCACAGAGGGACTCTCCTCGGCCAAACTGCAGCTCAAGCCATTTTCAAGCTGAGCATCACCCGTCAAAAATCCAACTCAGGAATAGTAATAAACATATTAATAAACAGCATAGAAGTTGTTCAATAAAACAGTGAAAATAGCTAGTACTTGCAAAAATGTAAGCACCCCTTTCATCTTTAATTGCCTGTAATTGAAATGATGGATTGAAGGTGTTCTTTTCAAAAATATCTCCAAGAGACTTGTGTATCCCACATCACCATTCTGTGTCTTGCATGGATAAATCTGTAACACAACGAGGTACTGAGAGCTCAAGAATAAAAGTCCCAAAGACTTTTCAAGAAGAAAAGTCCCCAAAAAACAACTAAAACCATCAGCAAAAAAAACACCATGGAGAGAGGTTCATTCCATCTGGTTTGCCCCATCAGAGCAGTTTCTTTAAAAACATTCTCAACCTCACCAGGCAGTTAAAGGGAGGTAAATTTAGGGATTTAAGATGGACATCAAGAGCTACCTTGGGAAGATACCTTTTGCTCTCCACTGGAAGTTAAGTATCTAATCTTAAGGAATTGCAAATAAGTGCTTATTTGTAAATTTAGGCAAAAACCTTTAATTTGTTAACTGCTGGAGTAGGAACTTATTTCCTACTGCTATTATCACATTTAAGATTTCAGAGCTGCAGTAAGGAAGTGGCACAAACATCTAAAATTAACTACACAGACCCCTATTAAATGTAACTAAATCAACAAACTAATAATACAAGGAACATCAGAGTAAAAGGGAAGGAATTATAATTTATTTAAAGCAGTTCTCCATTTTTGTCTTTTTGAAAGCTCTCCGCAAGTCATGACTGTAACACAAACGCTTGTACCTGGAAAGCATAGTCAATGTGATAAATGCAACATCAGATAACAAATAAACAGATGACCATGTTAATCCAAGTTAAAATGAGATCAAAAGTTTAAAACATTAGCAGTAAAACAAAGTTTTCCATGTATTTGTTGGTAGAGTTGAACTCAAGCCAACCTTTTACATAAAGTTTTTCCAAGGCCTGAGTAAGATCTTCACGCTTCATAAAAGCATGGATGCTGTTCTGATGCTGCCTTCCTCCTAGCATAATTCAATACCTGATCCAGTTCTCCCTTAAAAATAAACCGGTAACCATGCTATAAGACATTTCCTGACTAGGGAGTCTGTACAAAATCAACCTCTGCATTATATCCTGCCGTTACTCTAAGTTCCACTAAGTTAAGACATTATTTATTAATTGTCAAGTATATAGAATCAATTACAGAATAAACCCAGTTTTAATCCATCCTGTTGCTCAAACAGCATCATGGAAATATAATTAATAAAATGCAGTAGATCAATGCAAGATGACTGCCCAGCTTAGAGATTCACCACATAAAAATAAGCTCTAGCTTGGTCCAGGAAAAAGTGACCCAGAGAAATGTGAAATTAAAATACAATATTAAAAAAAAATCTCCCAGGCTTGGTTTGTGCGGGAAATGTGAAAATGTCTCTTGAAGCTTCTATTTCCAGATTGCTTGTTTGAATACAATTTAAGTCAATGAAACAAACAACCCAAATTTAAGAGATTAATATAATGTGATTTCAGACCAGTTACAAAACATATCCCATTACAGTACAACCTAGAGGGCTTGTAGAAACCAGTGGAAAAGTTTTACTGTCTTCACAGTAGAGACACTAGTGACCATAGACAGCCATCAATTTGACATGTACTGGGTGTCATGGAAAACTAGCTATTTTCTGATCAGTACTTTCACAAACTTACATTCATCCATGGTTTTGTTTGTTTGTTTGTTTTGGGGTTTTTTTGTATGTTTGTTTGGGTGGGGGGTTTTTTGTTTGTTTTGTTTTTTCTTTTTGTGGTTGTTGTTCTTACTTCTTCATAAAAGTTCAGGGTTTTTTTGGCAGAGTAGTTGAGCTCCACTGTTGTTTCACTTGCTTTTAGTTTACACAAAGCCACAGAGAGGTTCCAGTCACGCCTAGGCACTTTGACTACAGTGTAATTAATTTACAACTATAACTAGTAATTAGAATTCTCAGTGGATTATTTATATCAAGAGCCAGTACAGTGCAAGCAACCAAATGCTGTCAGATATCCTCTGCTTATGCACAGCATATCCATGTCTGCTATGTGCATGAGAAAATCAAAGTACTGGATTCATTGAACTCAGTTCTCTTTGCATTAGTTTTATATTGACATTTACTTCAACAAAATACTATCAGTTTGTTGAAATTGTACGCAAAAAAATGACACCTGTCCTCACTTATGCTAGGAAACACAGCAGTATAGTGTCTGCCCATTCATAACAACCTGAAACCAATAAGTATTTCGCTTGGGAAAAACTTGAACAAATTCAAGAAAGTAGAGTTTCATTATACTCAAGTGAATCTCTGAACAAACTTGTTTGATCCAGCCTGTAATACAAAACACACTTATATTGAAATACACATACAATGACAAAATGCAGCAGGTCAAACTCCTCAGAAGGACCTCAAGAAGCATGACTGCGATCCCTGAGAAGGACTGGGTCCCAGTAAATAAAAGAGCAAATGCAGCATGGTTAAACTTTAATTATATTTGGCTCCCTCAAAACAGATGCTCGCAGACAGATTTCCGTTTCACCCACTAATGACTGTCATACACAATCATGTCACTGATTCCACAGAGCTGCAGGGCTTACACGCTTGCAGGCAAAACTGACAAGACACAGCTAAAGAATATTCACAAAATCCAACACCCTGCTTCATCCAACAGAGATATTCAGATAGTGCAGTAGAGGTAAGAGAACCAGACTGGGCCATGCCGCTTCAGAAAGAGGAATAATTGTCAGACTGCTGGTGCCTGTTTAAGCCTCTATATGTTAGATCAATAACCTTCCTGATCGTGCTTGGGAAGCCACAGTGTGCTCCCCCTGTTCACCCTCCGGTCTGGGTTTCTAGACCATCACCTGTGCTGAAAGGATAACATGAGGTAGTGATACGAGAAGACTGAGATAGACAGGTGGTCAGAAGGAAGAGATGCATCACAAATATGTGCAGGGGAAGGCAATCATCAGGGGAAATCATATATGCCTTGTGTACCTCACGCTGGCTCAGAGCAAAGTCACACCCAAGAAATTTGTCATTCTGATTACTTCAGCTATGACCCCTCACAGGATTTTACAGGGGGCCTTGGTCAACTTCAGCTTTCTGTTGCTAGATCTTTAAAGATGAGATGGGAAATGGATACACTGATTCCCAGTCTGAGGCTGTGTTTCTCAACTTGGGTCTTACAAGCTCAGATGACAACACATCAAAATGGAGCTCAAGAATGCAGCTCAAGTCTGCTGTTGTGCAGCACTGCTGTCTTGATCCTCATTTCATTAAATTTTATTGAAAACAGCTTCCTGTTCTTGCAGCTTAAATAGAGAAGGAAGAGGAAACAGAAGCAAACACTTCTGTCATGTTTCTCCAATTCTGGGGGTGGACAGAGCCTCAGTGTGACTACACACCAACTCCCACATACACATAACTGATGTTAAACATGTTCTTGAAATACCAAGCAGAGATAGGATCCTATCTGTGTATCCCAGCTCTGCCCACACAAGAATTTTTTTTCCCCACAAGGCACTAAATTACCCCAGCACTGAGATAACAAAACCAATGTGCATCATCTCCAAGGTGAAAACAGATCTGGGATTTCACATGCCAGCTTCAGAGGCAGAAGAGTTGGTCATTAACCTGCTCAATCCATGGCAGAAGAGTAAGCTTCCACCTCTCACCTTCCATTAGGACCCATTTTCCTCTATAATCCCCTTGTGCAGGCACTACTTGTGTTTCCCCAAAGGGAAGGTGTTTATTCTTTGAGGAATGCAGAAAAACTAAAGTTTTACTTTGAAAATACCACCAGGACCCCTTGTCCATTGATACACATACTCCCTGTAAATCTCACCAATGCCCATCCTTTCTATTTCAAGCTCCTTACAGTTTTACCGTTAGAAAAGAAAGAAAAGAAACAACATTAATAATTCATCCAAGTCTTGCTGATCAGATGGAGAAGAAGAAAGGAGAAATAAAATTTCTAGAAAGCATTAAAGTTCACTACTCATTACTGAGGAAATATCATTGGGTCACTCTAACCTTCAGAATGAACTGTTACCTTTCGATGAAAAGTGCAGTCCATCGTGTGTCACAAAAATCCTTATCTACGCCTTGGAACCCAGCCCTGTCTGCCAACTGATTGTGGCCTATGAAGGCTCCAAAAGAGACAGACTTTGAGACAGAATCTGCTCACGTGCAGAGAACAGCAGCAAAACCAGCCAGCCAGGATTTGTGTTACAATGAGATCTGTGTTACAAATTTGACTATTTGCACAATAAAGGAGGCAAAAAAAGGAAAAGCAGAACTAATTTTCCTAATGGACCTTAATCTTCCCCTTTTACTTATATTTAAAGTTCCTTATTGCCTTATCATGTCTGCTTTGATTGCAAGCTCTTCAGGGCTTTTTGTACTTGTTTGGTGTCCACCACAGGACAAGCTGATGGATCTCTGAAGGATTCTCAGGGTTAATCTCAGCTGTAATTCCAAAACTGTCTTAATTCCTAATAGACTAGTGATATTTTGATGTTAATTTTCAATCATTCTCAGCTACAGCTTGTTTCACTAATCCTAATGAACCAATGGCTTCACAGCATTGAACAAACTCAAAATATAGCAAGCTGTTCTCCTACTTCTGTTAGAAGAATAACAGATCAACCAAAGGCTGATTTTGAACTCTTTTCACGAAAAGCCTAAAATACAAGGGCATGTTCATTCCTTTCAGAAAACACAATGGCTTTGGTCAAAGGCTGCCTGGCATTCTGGGGCTGAAAAGTGCACAGCTGACCCCTGTTGATCTCTAGTTATCACAGCAGAAAAAAAAAAAGAAAATGCAGGATTGGCATCTGCCAACTGTACTTGGGCATCCACCAACAGAACAAGATGAACCAATATGAGTTGACAGCCATAAAATATTTTCTGATCCATATGATTTTCATCTTGGACCTTCATTTAAACTTGTAATTTAGATGATGACATTTCCTTTGTTTGCAGAAATGCAAATGAGATATTTTGCACATGAAAAGTTTGACATTGGTGGAGTGAATTATAGGGATATTGATGTACTCTACTTTCTCAAAAGGTTACCGTGATCTTTTCTTGATTAAGAGACATGATGCCACCAAGATAAATGCTTCACTTGCTGGTAACAACATCTCCCAGTGAAACATCAAACATTTTTATACAAAGTGCTGAATGACATAAGGATACTTCTCATGTCAAAGCAGGAAGTCTGTTACCTTAATGATTCTGTACTGTATTACAATATAAATGTAAATGCATGACTTAAGCAACACTGATGCACTAGTCTTCACAGCTCAGAAATCAATAAGCATGAAAGGCACATTTAAGTTTTTTCCAGGTGATACTCTTTACATCTGCTGGCCATCTTATTCTTTCAAGTGAAAAAGATACGCAGGAAAAGAAGCTACCAGCAAGATTAAATGTATTTTTAATAAAAAATGAACAGCTACTTTGTATCATGATTTCAGATGAATTCTCGTATCATGACACAAAATTATGAACAGCAAATTCATGATGAATCTTTTTGCCATAAAGATACTGAAACTGAAAAGAAATTAATCTAAACCAGACCAATGCTAACTGGACCCAAAACCACTCCAATTAAATTTGACATAAAACATAGAGGTGATGACTTCAATTCATGGTGATAGCCCCTTCCTTTTAGACACTCTCATTCATATCCCACACTTGAGGTTTTTCTACCCTCTCCAAAGCCATGGAGCCAGTACAGACATGCAATTCCTATCCTCAGGACTAGTGCATTTGTTGAAAAGAAACAAGACAACCTCAGGTTTCACCTAGACCACTACAACCTGAAACTATGCAAATGGAGTCTTTCTAATGTATTGATGCACAAAAACTGGATCTAAACACATGCTTTGGAAATCCAGATCTGAAATCCGATGCAATGCCCAATAGTACAAGATTGTTTTTGTCCCAATTACAAAAAATGCCACGCTCTTGGAAGAAGAGGGGTGTACTAGCAGACAGCTGAGAACAGATGCTAACAGGCTGCCCTTTTCCACTCACAGGGCTGACATGGGTGCTCATGAGGACTGCCCCACAAGTGAATGAAGCAGCATGGGAACTCCGACTGTTTCAGTAAAAGAAAACTTGCACAAAGAGGGATATCCACAAAACAGTGACTCCCTTCTGTCTGCTTCACTGCCTTGAGAGCTTCTTCCCATTGCTGTTGAGGGGAGAGCATTAAAACTGCAGGACTAACAGGATTTACCATCACTGTCAGCAGCTTTCAGTGTTGTTCTCAGGTTACCTCACATAGTTATTTGAACTAATTTATCTCCATTTTTTAACTGATTGCTCTTTTATTTGTTTGGCCTTACCCTTGAAAAAGGCTGGCCAATGTAAGATACACTCAGGATGAGGTTAGGCTCCTAACTTACCCAATTCATTGCTTAGAAGAAAAGGGTGCTGCTACCTGGCACCCAGTAGCTGGATGATAAACAGCCAGTGACTACGCAGCATTTCTGAGGAGGATTCCTGACAGGCTGACAGCTTTCCCATATATGGATGCATGTATGGGAATATAATTATGCTACTTTTCTCAACAGATGTGGAGAAAAAAAGAAAAGTTCAAATCCTTCAAGATGGTGTTCAATGGGCTGAATATTCCCAAACCTGTGATTTGAAAAATTTTAATTTTTTTTACTCTAACTCTATCTAGGTACTAACAATTCTAGTCAAATATAAATATCCCACTGGAAACATCCCAAAAATAAAGGAATGGGAGCAGGGCAAAGATGGCAACGAGACAGAACTGCAACTGGAAGGTTACAGGCACCAGCAGTCCAGCCAATGCCCGGTATTTTATCAACTTTAAAAAAGGACAGTTTTCAGAATGTATGCTGGGAAAAAAATAATTAAGTGGCTTTGCTGTATGTGAGAAATTACTGCAAGGTTGAAGGGATATATGGGAAGAGACAGCCTTGAAATATAAAAAGTGGAAAATGGAAGAGATCATTGCAGGCCAGCTGGAATTAGATGACGTATTGAAAGGAAATACAAAAGGATGGATGAGATGGCTGACACGAGTTTATTTGTGATTCAAATGTTCTTCATTTGAAAGCAGAAAACTAATTGAGACAGTAAGGCAAGAGGCCAAAGATGAAGAAAAAAAAATTGCTTGTTTCTTTGATTAAGAATTTCAGGTTTCCAAGTCTTCATAGCACTTCCAGTTTGCTCCTTATCCAGCGACAAGCAGAGTGCTCAGCAGTCACTTGTTAATTCCTCAGCTTATATTTTTCCCTCCACAGGTCTGTGCAAGGCTAATTTGCCTTTTACTTACGGACTCTGCCACTGACAAGCAGTTTGTGGGCACTGCATTCACACTGCCTATCTGCTGCAGAAGCAGCCACCACCAAAGCACCCCTGGCACTGCCTGGAAGACAGCACTAGCAAGCGGATTTACATCTGCTTGTCATTCCTGGGTATCCTCTTCCAACTCTACTATAAATGTCTCCAGCACGTGACGATTTTAACATGTGCACTGTTTTCCCTTGGTCATATGTACATCATGCAGGCAAGGTCTGTGTTCATTCCCACTGACTCTTTATGGCTGCTCTCAGCATTGAGCACTCAACACTCGTGCACACAGAGATGTGGACCTGGGAGTAAACGTATCACAAACATCCCTTCTCCTTTGTCACATTTTCCAAAGAACAGATTTGGAGGCTATCTAGTGTCTTCTGTGAAATAGATAAAAAAAAAAAAAAAAACAATTCTGGAGAATTCAGGAGTTTTTGCTGAAGGTTCTTACAACATAAATCCAGCGCTGGATTTGAGCAGCACAGCCCACAGTGTAATTTGGATCTATAAAAATAAATGTAGCCCAGATTGTGTATGAGATAAATATTCCTATAGCCAAAAGAGTACCTCATTTGAAAGTTAACTGGAGTTGTGCTGCTTGAAGCACTGGTTCCAGCACTAGTTCCAGCAATCCCAGGAATCACAAAACCAAGTCTACTTTACGATTAAATAGATAAACATGAGAAAAAACGTATATGGGAATAAAAAAAAGACCAAACACGCCAAATGCTATGTTTTGAAAGCTACAATCTGGTGCCTTCAGGGAAATGCAGAGCTCTCCTCATGGTGAATCAATGGGAACAACATCAGGAGACACCATGTCCAGGTGCAGGATCCTACAGAGAACATAAGTTACCGAATAAATACATCCTTAGTGGCTCTAAGACACAAGCACCCAATTTATTCGGTACTAGCTGATGAGGAAGGAAATAAAGTAACAGAACCATCACACAGAGCCACGGCAAAGGAGGGACTAATGATGGCAGAGATACTAACACTGACACGTGCTGCTGTCTCTCAGGAATGTAGTGCAAGGCTGCGGCAGCACGTTAAAGCAAGGTGGCAGTGAGAGAGATGAAGCTGCCCAAAATGAGAGGAAACAAAGATGCATAAGGTGTTTCACAGCAGCCCTGAAGTCACAGCCCTGAAAGCACCATCCATGCTGAGCTTTTAAGTACACAGTCGCAGTTTCCCACACGCTTCAGGAAAACACTGATAGGTAAGTCTCAGTGAGGAACACTGACCGCAGGCCAGCCTGATTACAAAGCCCCTTTGTAGCTGCCGCTGTGCAGGAGCACAGCTCCAAGAGGAAGCTGCGAAGGGCTGATTATCAACGATCAGAGCGTGTAACCAATCCGCTGCGCTCAAGGAATGATTGCTCTCATCTCCAAGCCAAAAATACAGCTCCTGCCATGAGATGCTTGTTCTGTGTGGTCCCCTCTGCAGCTCTGAGAAGGAGGAAAGCAGAGACAAAAGGAAAAACAGAGCATAACATCCATGTCCCCAGATACTGTGTCTGTGTGGGGTATTAGGGGCTCACCCTCCTTCTGTTTATCTGGGATTGTTCCACTTCAGCCCCCAAAATTGACTACAGATTTTAATCCTGTCAACTTTCCTGACTTAACTGCTTTGTTTACAAATATACTGTCAGCCACTGTTTGACTTTAATAAAGATTTAGTGACTAAATATAACCATTTTCATGCCCACATTTCTGGGGATTCAATGCTGGAAGATATGAGCTCAAGTATTTGTTTCTTGGATGTCAAAGACAAAATGTTTATATTTTCCATTTCTTTTCCCCTCCACATTTTCAAACAGGAAAGCAATCTCTAACTGTTATTTCTTTAAACATTTGCTTAACTATAAATTCACTTGGCCTTTTTTACAGTAAATATCACTTGCTTACATGTGAGAATTACTCATCACTGCAGAGTAGGTAATAAAATCAGGGAATATAATGGTAGCAGTGGACAAGAATCAGTATGTTCCCGCATTTGGTGAGCCACATCTAATCCTGGTACAACTTCACTCAGAAGAAAAATGTGTGCTTTCACCAGGTAAATACGTGGCCTTGACCTTAACTCTTCTATCAAGTTAACAGAAACAGAGCAAAATCCTCAGGTCAAGTAGTAGGTTGCAAACCACACAGAAAGTGATGACAGAGCTATTTTACCTGTGCCTTGATATTTTTCAAGTGACTGATTCTAAAAATAAATTGCTAACAATGCAACTGCAGGAATATCATGTCTGTTTATTCTCACATCAGTGACTGAGAAGCTGTAAATAGGTGTGACAGCTGCTGCATCTCCTCTGTTGTCACCACTCCACTCCTCCTGAGAGACAGGCAATGAACAGGATGGGTACTAGGACTGACAGGAGCATAGTATGATCCTGAGGCAAAGAGTTGTGCATGAGCTGTATTACTCTAAAACCGGTGTCAGGGTTTCTGTCAAAATCAGCATGCAGAAAGATGCTGCTTATTTTGGGGGAAGAGCACACACTGTTCTGCTAGCTGGCCACACTTTGCCAAAATGGTGCATAGTCTGAAAATCCCAGTTTTCCAGACTTCTGTAAGATCACATGCCAAATTCATTTTGAAGAAAGTTACTCCAGAGTTAAAAAAAAAAAAAAAAAAAAAAAAAAAAAAAAAAAAAAAAAGGTAAAAACCCATAAGAATCTCAGAGCTTGACGGTGATGAATCAAGTACCAAAAGACAAGGCTCTAGGCTTCAAGCTATAACTTCATCAATATCCAGAAGAACTTGAGGGATGCTCTGAGCATTTACCTGCTGGGCCACCTGACTGTGCACATGAGGCGTAACAAGGATTTGCTGCTTTACCTCTGCAACCCATGACCAGTTTAAGCTTCCACACTGAAGAAGCCCCAAACTGCGAATCAGTTCTCACTAAGACCTTTGTCTCCTCTGTAGCATCACAGGGCAGTTCTGCCTCCCTATCAGTATCTTTTAATTTCAGGTGGATCTTTACACTCTTCTCTAAAAAAAGATAACATGGGTGTGGTGGAGCCACGTTGAATTACTGTCATAACTTATAGGCTACACGAGGTATGGAATTTTTTCTTTTTGATTACAAAATTTAACACTAAAAGTTATTAAATCTGTTTGTATCAATGAACTTATACACTTGCTTAGGCAAGAATATACTGAGCGTAAAACTACGTGATTAGTTTACTAACAGCAAAGGTCAGATGGCAAGATGAGACCAACTTTCATGTCAGAACAGCATCTCCTAATTCCATTTATTGTCCTCTAGAACTCAGTTGAAGATTTTTAATAACAGTTGGCTTTGACATTTCCAACAGTTTTAGAAATAATGAGGTGGCTCCCGGGAGCTGGCCAGCATTCTATACATCAATTCAAATCCTACCACGGTGTGTGCTCAAGGAAGACATCAGAGTATGGCCAAACCTACCTTTGCTACCTGTTTCCCATTTCCCTTCACTTGTCAGCATTCCCTGTGGCATATGCAGCCATCCATAGGCTTTAAGGAACAGCAAGGGGTTGCTTATCATGGCAGCCCAGACAGCAGCTTACATCAGCATGTTGTTTTCTGCCTTCTCCCCACCCTCCCCCTCAGCCAGACAAATCCTGTGCAGACCAGAGATCAGGAGACAAATGTTTTAGAGGCAGGAATGTTTATTTAGTCATCCAAATGTTCATCTTTAAAGCACCGTTAAGGGTATTATGTACACTAAAGTGATAAGCAAGATACGTACCATGAAAACCACCCATGCTGAAAATTACAGCTGGCTGGGTAAAGAAGGTTACCTATGAAAGTATAAAGCACAGTTGTAAGAGAAGTCAAGAGGTGCATGCCTTTTCTCACACTTGATAAGATTACAGGAGAAATGAGTTGCAAAACTACCTTGGAGAACAAGGGAGTGAGAGAGAGCACAGCAATTCAATTTCTTCTGCTTCTGTTTCATGTCCTTGAGAAATGCCAGAGAACGCACCAGGAGAATAAAACATCTGCCACCCTGACAACAAATCAGTGCAGGATTTCACCGCCTTGCTCATCTGCACAGTTTCACAGGAGGCTCAATCAGATGATTCAGAGACCAACACAGAATGAACTATTTCACAGCCTGGATCCTATCACCATTTGGCATGCCTTCATGTTAATAACCACATATTCGATAAAGCTGTCCTCTAGGTCTGTGGGCGGAAGATGTCTCAGGACAGGCAAAGAGAGAAGAGTGTCTGTAAATGAATTTTTAATATTTTTCTCCAAGTGACTGCTAGGCTCAGCACCTAAAGAGAATTCAGAACTTTTGAGACTAGGGTTATAACCCGCTCTGTTCCAGCTGGAGAACAACTAAAACATAAAACAGAGCAGAGGAGGTGACATTTCGATTCCTGAGGCTTAGATTCTACATCAAGCACCACTCAGTTTTTACTAACCTACAGCCCAGTAAAGACATGCAGATACTCTTAACATGCTTCTGTCTTTAATAAGACAACTGAGAAAGTTTCTGCCGTGTTGTTTACACTTTCAGTGACTATAGCATTTGAGTTTGCCCTTGCATCCCTTGTCCCTGCACATGAGAATTAATTGTTTGGCCCCCATTTTGCAAAACTAAGCTCAAATCTCTGCAGGAATTGGACTTGAGCTGGCACAACTGTAGCATCTGAAATAATTTATAAAAGGTAAGAACAGAGGATATGAGAGACGAAGAAAGAAGATACCCAAAGAGAACGGCATACTCGAGTTGGAGGGGAAATATTTTACACAGCCATACAAGAGAAAAGTTGGGAGAAAACCCATGGGAAAGATCCATAAAAACTTGTCTTGCATCAAGGAAGGGTAGGAAGAAAGACAAAAGAAATAACCCAATTTATTTGAAGTGGAGCTCATTTTCAAAGAAGAGATAGTACAATACCTCAAAATGCTTTGCCACTTATTGCAGATTATCAGGGCATTTAATTATATACTTCATTTAGGCAAAGGCGTAGTTCAGAGAATTACATACTTTAGGCATACATTTAATTGGGGTCTGAGAGGATTTCAATGTGATTAGCTGCCCCAAGTCCTTGGGTTCAGCTGCACTTTCAGAAATCCTTTTAGATTTTAAATTTTAATATTTTTCCTTCCTCATCAGTCCTATTGTTGCTTTTTCTCTCTGAATATACACCTCAACACATCAATCAAAGAGACAGAGCTGTCCTTTCCCCTTCCACGTAGCAACTTTGTGGGGCTGGGCTTTTATCAGTCACAGAATCCAGCACACCATCACACATTTTGCAAATGCTCTTACAGTTGTTTTGGTAGAAAAAAAAAAAAAAGCCACAGTGGAAGTTGACACAAGTTTGGTTTTGTTTTAGTCATGCACAGCTCAATCCTAGGCTGTTCTCCCTTTCTTAATATTTGAAAGGCTTACAAACAAAAATTGCAACGGAACCAGCTGAGGCTAAAAGCTTTCATTATTATTATTTTTTAAAACATTTCCAAACTAGAGATAAACAGTTTGCAAAACAAAAGGAAGTGGTCCTGTATCCAGCAGCATGCTTCACAGAGGAACTGAGCTTTTCTGAAGGGACTGTAATATTAATGCTTTCTAATTAGCTGCTGCTTGGCAGGTTTGGGCTCTGGCAGCTACAAGAAGTGTGGAATTCAGCTTTCAAAATAGAAAGACTAAAGACTCAGTCTAAGAGTAGGTGTCATTTCAAAAAGGCAGTGCTGTGAGACAGACCTGAAAGCACTGTGTGGGTGTGCGAGCCACTGAGGGAATGGGTGGGTAACAATTACCACTCACAGCACCAGTTCTGGCTGCCATGTGCACGCCAAGTGGTCACATTCACAGGGAGAGATCTTCTACCCTGTGTTGTTTCTGCTCCCTGTAATCCTTCTAGCACTGTGAAGCATACATTCATAAGTGTTCAGTGCTCCTGGTCTTTGTGTCCCAGCTGGCCATGTTTTTCACTATTTAGTGCTCAACATAAGGACAGGCATTGCTCACTGCAGATCCAGAGGGGACAGGAGGGCACGCCCTGACCACGCAGCACCTTCAAACCAGATGTCAGGGAGTCCACACACTTCATTCTGACCCTTTTTTCTTCTGAAGTGCTAATAACTTGCATATATAATGTCAGGATCATGTCTGCCAAAAGCTTCAACTGCATTTATCCTGCTGCTGTTCCATGGAAATGGAGCCACTACTGATGTGTTCACCAGTACAAGATGCAGATCAAGCCACTGATGGGTAGTGACAACTGTCATCAGTTTACAACCAATTTTCAAGGACCTTCCTTTCACACTTGAGCATTTATCCACTGAGGAAAAAGTGTTTAAAACAACACAGAGAGCCATCGTTATTTCTAATGACACATTTAAAAAACATTTAGGATACCATACTAATCCAACCAAGAAGTCTGCTGGTATAACAGAGGACTCTATCAGACCTCACTGGCTTAGGCAGAAAATGCAGTTCATGACAGAATTTCTAGAAAAGTCCCTGCAGACAGACATAGCAAACTAATAAACCTGATCACTTCTGAATTTACCTGGGTTGCTGCTCTCATTTTCTGCTTCCACATCACTGCACTCTATTTGAATGTTGTAATGTTTTCTTCGATCAATGATTTAATTTGATGGTGTATGGTCATTACAGTATCACACTGCTTTACTAAATCCTACAGAACCCTTTGAATCATTTGGAGCGTTTTGCTTTTTTCCCTTATGGGAATGGGGTTAGGAAGGTGGTGAAAGTAGCTCCCTAACTGTCCAGCATCCATCCCATTTCCAACAAAACTTAAATCAGAATCTTCACCCTCGTGTTTGCAGCTCATCAATGAATTGAGAAATTCAGCCTAGATTAGCCAACAAGTTTAAATATCCCCACAATCTATAACCAGTTCAGATTTTCTAGCCTATGGATTCTGAGGACCCAATACCATTGGGCTATCTAGTTGCTG
>NW_020955300.1:86173-88327 GCF_003031625.1 Empidonax traillii | reverse complement strand
CCATTTCCAACAAAACTTAAATCAGAATCTTCACCCTCGTGTTTGCAGCTCATCAATGAATTGAGAAATTCAGCCTAGATTAGCCAACAAGTTTAAATATCCCCACAATCTATAACCAGTTCAGATTTTCTAGCCTATGGATTCTGAGGACCCAATACCATTGGGCTATCTAGTTGCTGCCAGAAACTCTGTTCTCATCAAGTCTGCCAAGACAATTTTGCTCACTGTAGGACAGGGTTGGGCTCTTACTGCTCAAGAAAAAACAGGCACTTGAAAAAGCAAGATGTTTGGCATGAATGTAATGCTGCTTCAGGCTCCATTCCTCTTACCTGCCATCTGTAGCTATTCTCTGTGTACAACAGGATCCAAGCTACTGCTGCCATAAGCTGTGTTGTGAAAGGTTCATGCTTTATTGTTGCAAAGCACGTGAATGTCCATTTGCAATTATATTACAACCCTCCTTTCCACACTCAACAAAGATGGAATTATGTGAGACCTGCTCCCTTTGTGAACTCTTTAGTAACAGCTGAAATCCATGTAAATTATTAAAAAAAAAAAAAAAAGCAAATATGTTTCAAAGAATTAGTCTCACAGTTAATGGGCACATCAAACACAAATAAATTATTTCCAGTTTCTTCCAACCCTCACTGTGCAAGGGTGCACATAGCTAAATGCACAAAGACCTGCAAGCACATGAGCCACATCACACTTTCCCTTCTCTACTATCCACCTCCTACCACATCCTCCTCTTCTAATATTCAGTGGGTCCTATGAGAATTGGTCATGCTATTAATTGATGAAAATACAGTCACTCTGAAACACACAATCTTAGCCTTCCCTGAATTAATAATATGACCAATAGTAGGTTTCCCCTTGCTCTCCTAGGATGTTTTCTTATGAATTTCAAAGCATTCTCTCCCCATCCGTGCCAGACTTTAGGATACTTCATTTTAAGCAAGCAGACAGTCCTGATGATGTTACCGGAACAATATACATGTGTTCCAAGTACAGTAAGTGTTTAAGTGTTTTGTTGGATTGGAATCACCACTTTTAACATCTTCTGACAGCAATTACAAGCACAATCCTGGAACAACAGCCTCCTCCAAAGTGCAGTATCAACAATTTAGAAAACCAGCATGCCCAAATCTCCAATGAATTTTCAAAAGCTTTGCTAGAACAGAAATTTCTCCTATACAAGACTTGGAAATGCCATCTGCAGTGTTACTGCAGTGGTAAGAAAAGATTCATGTTCCCCTCACTAATAAAAATCTAATGCAATTGTGCCAAGCAGCCAGAAGAAACTCTTCTCCAGAAAATGATTCTCAACTCAACTCTTGGCAACATCCTGGATGAGGGCACCACTGATTTCTGCCCACAGAACAGGTTCTCTGCAACATCTGGATTACACAGCTGGTCCCTGAGGCTGTGCCATACCACAGTGAGGCACTAGGACTGAAGCTTGAACCAAAGCACCTGAGACATCCTTAGTTAAACTCTAATCTGCTCTTACAGCTTCTGATGCTTTAATTCTATTTATTCTAGGTCAAGACATTCTGGAGGAATCAAAGGAAGCCAGAGAAAATTACTTTAACCTTTGGAAGAAAGCAGAGCTGGTAGAGTAATGGTCAGTGCCCTATTATGCCATACAGAAGTGAACACTGAACTGGTTATGTAAAAGAATGAGTACATGCTCCTAGCTAACATTATTAATGTTTAATACTATAGATCAAAGAGGTTTTGTCTGAGGTCTTGGATTACAATCAGGGCAGCTTTTGACAAGGATCATGTCTTTGTTCGTGCATCTCTAACTCCTGATTCTCCATGTGGTTTTGGCTTAGAGCTTACTTTTTGGCAATCCCACTTTTTAAAAGAAAAAAGTAGAATACATCAGTCTTAAGCATACACCATAAACATCAAAGCTTCCAAATGCCCGCCCTGTTCAGCACTGTCACACATAGATTCTCCGGAGGCAGGCAACGAATTCAGCTTTCTTGGCACATGTATGGTGCACACAGATACATGCCAGCTCACATTAAGCAAGCAGCCTGGATTCTGTTTTGAGCTAGTGGGAATAACCTACCAAAATCACAAATCTAAAATCTGTTTTTTAATACCTTCAGATTACCTTGCTGTAAAAGGAGCAGACAGTTAATA
>NW_020955300.1:64159-85880 GCF_003031625.1 Empidonax traillii | reverse complement strand
AACGAATTCAGCTTTCTTGGCACATGTATGGTGCACACAGATACATGCCAGCTCACATTAAGCAAGCAGCCTGGATTCTGTTTTGAGCTAGTGGGAATAACCTACCAAAATCACAAATCTAAAATCTGTTTTTTAATACCTTCAGATTACCTTGCTGTAAAAGGAGCAGACAGTTAATAAAGGTTTTCAATCCCTCTTGAACCCTGAGATGAAGAACGGATAAAGTGGGAAAACAAAAGCGGTATTATCGTGCCTCTGGTTCCTCTGTGCTGCTACAGCAGAGTACACTGGATCCTAGCTGTGCATCTTCTAATATCAAGAAATGTAATTAGAAAGGAATTAAAGGATACTGAACCTACATCTGGGATTTCTGGAAATGCAGCAGCTCTGTTCAGGCAGCTGGGTGTGCAAAAACACCAAGCACATCCCCTGTGCACACACCAGCTTTGCAGCATGCACGTGGGCAGTCCACATCATCTGGAAAATAGGAGCATTTAAGGGGGTGATGGATCTGGAGCATGAGTCTGATGAGGAGCTGCTGAAGGAGCTGGGGCTGTTTTGCCTGGACAAAAGGAGGCCCAGGAGGACCTTATCACTCTCAACAACTACCTGAAAGGAGATTGTAGCCAAGATGGGGGTCAGTCTCTTCTCCCAAGTAACAAGGGACAGGGCAAATTTCAAATGGCTTTGAGTTGTGCCAGGGGTGGTTTAGATTGGGTGTTATGAAACATTTCTTCACATAAAGTGTTGTCAAGCATTGGAACAGCCTACCCAGGGAAGTGGTTGAGTCACCACCCCTGGAGGTAATTAAAAAATGTGTAGATGTGGCAGTTAGGGACATGGTTTAGTGGCGGAATTGGCAGTGCCACACTAATGGCTGGACTGAATCTTACAAGTATTTTCTAACCTAAAAATGACATAATGACAACGATGCTATGATTCCATAATAGGTCAAAAAGAAATGTGATTTTAAATCAAATTTTGTAGATTCTGCTACTATATTTTCATAAATAACTTGCATAACATTATTGATTCTAAACTAACTCAGTTAACTCTGTGTATTCCAGTGCTTTCCAGAAATTGCACAGCTCTTAGTAATGTATGTTTCATGTGGAAGCACAGCAGCCTTGGACTTGTTATTCTGACAGGATTATAAGTAGCTATAGGGTTTCTTCAAGGGACCATCTCCCTTGGACCATCTCAGTTTTGGGCATCTGAGTTACTGCCAATGCAACAAAAGGCTTGAAGTGACTTAAATGACCACTGACCACACCTGAAATCCCAGAAGAGTACTACAGAACACAAAGGCAATGACATTTAAAATATCTTCACTTTTTAATGGTTTTGCTTTCTGTACCAAACTTTTTCCACTTGTTTCTCTAGCTCCTGAAGCATGACATCGTTTTTCTTATGTAAAAAAATCCCCAACACTCCAAATGAAATTAAAGATTATAAAAATACAACTTTTAATCATTAAACTAAACCCAAAGAATTCAAATTCTTGTATTTCAAATCCTCAGAAATTGTTTACAAAGAGCTTTTGAACACAGAGAATCAACATCAATTATATATAACTTGGTTCAAAAAATATCCACAGAAGGTGCCATGTTCCCAAGGTTCTTGCTACCTTTTTTCTCTTCTATATGTAAAAGAAGAAAAGGACATTTATCTGACAATTAAAATAATCTTTTTACTGTATGAAGATATACCCAACCATAAAAACATTGCAAATAAAGAAATCCATTCTTCATTTTCATTATGAAACAAAAAACACAGAAAAAAACTCCAGGAAAATTAAATTGCAAACATAAATCTTGAAAAACACATAACTGGCATTATGACTGCAGGTGCTGCTCAGCTCATATCGATTTGTACCATACTGAACACCATGACATCATTTTTTTTCTTCTCAATCTTTCCAGTTTTTTCCCCCATTATGAGCTTCCATTTTTTCCAAATTGAATATGTTTCAACCCTGCTCCCATTAACCCAGATGCAATTTTGATTGTTATTTCTTTTCCATCAGCTGGCTGTTAAATGAATATTAATTTTAATGTGTCAGAAGCAGGGAAGGGAGGCAGCTCACCCCTGGGCATCTGACAGCAAACCCTTAACCCCTGCTAAAAGCTTCGAGTGCTCTTAGCTTGGACACAGAGCTCAGCACCTTCCTAACCCAGGCTTTTATGCTGGAAGCAAAAGTGTCTACCCATAAGAAGTGGCTATTTCTGAGGTTACCTAGACTACAAGAGCACTCTGAAATCACTGAACAACATGCAGAAGTGAGCCAGTCATACAGCTTAGCAGTGGCTGAACATCTTTGGCATAGTATCTTGAGCTTTACAGCATTACTTAAATTAAAACACAGATTTAAAATGGAAAAAAAAATCACTAGCTAATAGGCTTTTACTAGGTGAGAGTCATACTTATTAGCACAACTGACCTTACTCAAAGTCAATTAGAGCACCCGCAGAACAGGGGACACCTAAGCCTGCACAACCAACTACTGAAGAATATACTGATGCAAAAAGGTTTATTTTAACAACAGATTTAATTGTTACAGTCAAAAGCTGCTCTCTATGGCACAGCTAATAAATATGATACAGCTGAGGTGTTCAGATGCAGTTGCTTAAGCTGGACATCCAAACCCTAGTGCTGTATCTACGCTGCACAGATTTGTTAGCCTTACTCCCTGATAGTCTCCTGTTCCACAACAGTAATTTTTACCAGCAAAGTCTTATCCTTTCAATAGCATAAAACATATAATTCTTGGGGGCATTTTGTTTATCTCTCTGCTGGCACATGGAATGATTTAAGGGGCTCCAAGGCACAAACCATCTCACAGACATCTTGAAAAGGAGGGGAGGTGCTGAATATGAAAGCTGAGGTTTATTTGTATAGCTACTCAATGCCTCTAGAAAGCAGGGTTCCTTGTGTTCAGGTGTCCAGAGGGATGAACATACCAATACAGTTATCCAGATGTGCAAAGTCTCACCCACTGAATGTTTTAGCAAACACACCAAAAAAAAACCCTCCTGATAATTGTTGCATTATCTGGTTTGACATTTTAATCCTGTGCACTTAGGAGCAGGCCAGATTTTAAGTCTCCATAACACGCTATAGGATCACTGAGGCTGCAAGTGGTAACCTCACTTACACACACCACCTGCTTCTATGTATACATCACACTGGGGCTCTAAGGGACAGGTCATTTATGGTGTCTCACAAGATATCTAGCACAGCCAGCCTGGCCCACAATGAGCAGTGCAAAGGCATGATAATACATGAAAGCAATTTACAGGAACATAAATAGTCTACAGTATCCTGTAGAAACTAAATCAACCTGAGAGGCAACCATTGCTCGTATGTCATGAAGCATCTCAGTTTAGGCATTACCTATTTTGCCACTGAAGTTCCCAACTCCAGCACCACCAGAGATGCCACAGAGATTATGACACTTTTAAAAAAATAAAAAAGATATAAAGCTGTAGAAGTGAAAAGAAAGCTGGAGGAAAGCAATACCTAAATTAAAGGTGTGACATGCTGGCAGTTAATTGCCACTATGGTGACAGGAATGCAAAGAGCTGATGGTTCAGAAAGAAAGGTACAAGAGGGCAGTAACAGTGGTAAGTGCAGCATCCACTATACACAGCGCCCTAACGCCTGGATTCATCTCCTTCAGCAGAAAAGGAGCCCAGGAAATCTTCTCCTACAGCTCATATAAGGTTAATTACACAAATAACCCCCGGAGGAATCCCCCACATGCCCTGTGAAACAGGTGCTGTGCAAACCCAGTGAGCCACCACTGGGATGGGAGACACACCTGGGAGCCCAGAGGGGTTCCCGCCTTCTCCTCTCCACCCAAAGGGCTTTGTGGCAGAGAGCTCCAAGGTATTCCACCCTTTCTTCCTGAGGTGTATTGCCTCACATTGAAACAAACCTTTCATTTGTCATTTCTTGTGACAAAGGAAAACCATAAATTAACTCTAGAGGATCAGGGAGAAAGAAAAGCATGTGTTTCACTATAAACTGTTGCACTAATAACATTATTAAGTATAAGACACATGTGTACAGGGAATTGCTCTGAGAGAACTAAACCATCCAGCTTTGTGGCTCTTTCAATGCACAATTACAGCAGAAGATATGTGGAATATGGGACAGCAATAATAAAGGAGAGTATAGAAAGGGAATGGGCAGCACTAGTCCCAGACCACACTGATTACAGGTAAAACGTGCTGCTGTGCTGCACTTCTGTGCTACAGGGACATTCTGCTTCAACTCAGTGCTTAGGGAACAAAAGATGGACACAGGGAGCTCGCTGACTGTCCTGAGAAAGATCACAGGAAAATGATTTGACACACACAAAATTCTCTTTGAATACTCCAGTTCCCAGGAAGACCTCGTATCAGTAGAAATGATGCTTTCCTCCTCCCCACTGTGGTTTTCCTTAAAAAAATATTTCTTAGAAATACCTCCAAATGGAAGAGACACTTGGACAGTTCACTGCTACCTTCAGACAGCTTCACTCTACCTTCAGGCAGAGCCTGACACCCCTTCAGATGTGGACTTTAGGAAGCAAACAAGACAAAATAGCCATTGCACTAATGAAACAGAGCAACAGCACAAAGACTAGATTTGGCTTCCACCAATCACCTCCAGATGAAGTCAGCATCTGGCAGCAACCGTGTGGAAAGGCTTCCCTGGCCTCTTAATGGTGGGTGATGTTTTTCAGCAGAATCTCAAACTTGGATCCAAATCATTCTCGAAAAAAAGCCAACTACACTTGGGTATCCACATGCATAGAAGAAATTATCCTGGAAAAGGCAATGGATGTTCAGTGAGTGTGATTCTTTCTGAAGCACGGCACTGTTTGTCAGTTTAAAAACCTAATTCACCTGGATTCATCGTGATGATTTGTGGCTTTGGGTGGCTTATAGCTGTTACATACTTCTCAGTAGATTAAGCATGAATACATTGAACACCAACATCCACAATCATGCCTCGAGCCGGAATCCAGAACTAAGCTGCAATTTAAACAATTTGTTCATGCAAACAGAGGAGTATTTCCATGAACGCCAAGCTGGATTCTGTATGCGAAGACAACAACTAAAAAAAAAAAAAAAAAACACCACCAAAACGAAAAAAGACCGGTACGGAAGGGGGGAAAAGAACCGAAAAATCGAATCTCCGATTTCCATTTACAGCCTGTCCTCGGATGACAGAGCGATGATGCCTCTCCCCGTCCCCATCCCGAGGCCGAGGCCGCTGGCACCGCAGCGGAGGCGCGGCCGGGCCCCGCCGCTGGGCGCTAACAGGTGCTGCGCCCCGAGCCGCGCACGGCAACTTCTCCTCGGCAGCACTTCTAGCTCCAGCCAGCTTATTTTTCTCCCTCCTTTCCCCTCCTCGCCCCTTCCCCAAGGCTCGTCGCCGCTCGGGTTTACCCCCGTACCGACGCAACTTTGGAGCGGAGAGGAAGGGGGCAGAAAGGAGAGGAGAGGATGCGCGCCCACGGTTCGCTCCCGTCCCGTCCCGCCCGGTCCCGTCCCGCCATCGCGCACCACCTGCGCGGCCATGAAGGAGAGGTCCATGGTGCTGCCGCTGGAGCTGCTGGCGGAGCTGGCGGAGGTGCTGAGGCTGCCGCTGCCGCTGCCGCTGCTGCCGGGGGCGGGCGGGGCGCGGGGGCGCGGCACCGGCGCCGCCTCCCCCAGCAGCGGCGGGCGCGGCCGCGGCAGCGGGGCCGGCACCGGTACCAGTTCCAGCTCCGGCAGCTCCCGGCACAGCCCAGCCCGGCCCGGTCCGGCCCGGCCCGGCGCGGCTCCGCGAACGGCCCCGGCAGGGGGCGGTGGCGGCGGCGACCCGGCCCCTTCGCTGGGCTGGGCTGGGCCCGCCCCGCGGCGGGGGGAGCCCGCGGGCGGCACCGCCTTCCCCGCCCCGCCCGCAGCACCTGTGGGGCGGCATCGTCTCGACATCATCGGAGCGGCACCTCATACCCGCCCGGTCGGCACGTCCCCAGGGCGCTGCAGCCGCTCGGGACCCCCGCGTCGGGGCAGCTTGAGCTGAGACAAAGCCTCTCGGTCTCCGGAGACGAACAGGGGCTGGAGCGCACACGGAATAACTCCCCAGCCCCGGCCTCGCTTGTGGCATCCCGCCGGGAGCGGGCAGTCTGGGTGCGCGGGCACAGGGAGGTGATAGCGGCACCGGAGAATCCCCAGGCTGGTCCTGCCGGTCGGAGCCGGTGCTGGGGAGCGAAGTGATGCCCCCATCGAGGGGCAGGGGCGGCTCAGCTCAGCTCCACTCTCGCGGCATGTGCAGGTCCTCCGCATCACACAAATCTCCCAAATCCATACTTGGCTGCCACACACCTGATTTCTTGCCCATCTTGCCAATCCATAAGCCTGGTTTTAAAATACTCGGCCAACTCCACCACTCACCATGGCTGAAAAGAGCTCCCAGCATCTCATTCTTACACCTTTTCATAGCTAAGGTGCTGGAACTTTATTTTCACTTTCTCTCTTGTTCCCAGAATTTACCATTCAACAATTCACAATAAACATATTTTGTCCCTTTTCTTATCCTTCCCCCCGCGTCTCAGAGATGGTGTTATCACTTTGCATGAAAATTCAGTGGATTCACCAACTGGTTGATTCTGAAAAACTTTTGACACCAATCTAAAAAGTAGGATAAGAAAAACGTGTGTTCTATATGTTGAAAGCTTTTTTTGCCTGTGATTTTTATCACCCTTCTTACATGTACTTGTTGGCTTCATCTCCAAGGCTGAAATCTTTGACCATGTTTTTATGGCTTCAGCATATTGTGGGAGTCTGAACCAGGAGTATATGCCAACAGCAAAAGTACCTGGAGGATAAGCTTTGCACTGGGTTTTGAGGGATTTTAAACTCTGGAGGAAAAAATAGACTCTACTTCATCCTATGTACTGTGAACTCCATGCTATTTCGCCAGTATACTGTTGCAGCAGGAGGTGGTGAAAAGAAAATCAGCTGTTTTAAATCAGTCCTTTACTTCAGTGACTAGAAAGTGTCTGCCAAAAATGCTTTTATGTCAAGAGGCCCATTAAGTAAACAAGTAAAATCCCAAAGAGGCAATGCCATTTTAAGATTTTTTAATTCAGTTGCGTAAATAATGAAATTGTCTCTTTGTAGAGTCCCTCACAAGTTTTGAAAGGGTATTGATGTGTGTGTTTCAGAAGCCATAAATTAACTTCAAAGCAGCGTTAATCTTTTATCATCCAGATAAATTTTAAATGCACTGGGTAAACATCTCTACATAGTGAATGTAGCCTGGTCAGTCACTGCATCTGGAACAACAGCTACAGTAATAACAGAATAACAAAATACTTAAAGTTTCAAAACCACAGTGACTTTTGTACTTGTTTAATTCTATGAAGCATGAGAACTGTAGAGAAAGAGCTGGAAAGGACCTCAGGAAATAATCTAGTCCATGCATCTGCTTAAAAAAAACAGTGACCCTCCAAACAGGGGGTTTATCTTTACCCAAAGTCTTCTTTAAAGTGTCCAGTGAGGAATCTTTCATTTCTCATTATATTTCTCATATATTCCACTGGCCATTTTGTAAGTCTCTGTCTACCAGGCATATGAAGAAATTCTTGTTGTACTGAGTGATGGCACATCATCACTTTGGCTTTCTTGGCATCAAATTTTATTAATTTTGCCTTTCCACTGAGAAATAGAGCAGCATTTTTCGTGGTCAATTTATGTGATTCTGGAAAAAAATCTTTTTGTCCTTGGTATCTCAAAAATTGCTTTTCTCATATTTGTATCATGTAATTGCTCCCTTCAGGAATACCCTGCAGACCAATTATTGGGGAAAAATAAATGTGAACTGCTCAAGTTTCAAATTCTTTATTTCCATACTGACCACTGGAACAAATCTCTCTCTGTAAAAAAATTGATTTAGCAGAAGCATTGTTCGATACAGGGGACAATGAGCTTGGCTACTTTCTGTTTCTATGACAAAAATATATAACTTTGTTCCATCTTTGTTTATGAGGTTTCAGTAATATGAAAAATTGCTGCCTGATGTCTATGTATATAAGTTCCTACTAGTCTAGAGAAGAGGTGTTCACTACGTACAGTGACAGTGGAAAATAGTAGTCCTCATTAAATTTTGAAGATGCTGTGAATTTATCAGTAATGTAGAAAACTACTATATTTGCTAAGCACTCTGCAAGTTTCATTTAAGGTGTAGATGGTAAGGGAATAATGGAAGAACTATTGCATATGCCAGCTGTCCTGCTTGTGTGATGTAAATATGACCATCCATAGATTCCCTTAGATGCCACTAAATATGGCTTCCTATTCTTGATCTCAGTTAGGAATTTGGCTGAGTTATCTTGGAGGATAGTGCCAATCAAAACCAGTCCCTGTAGAAATACTTGTAAAGAAATTGCCCCTTTACCTGGCAGAGGTTTTTAACACGCTTCCCTACTTGGAGGAGTGGTAGGTTCATTGGAACAGCATTTCTATTTGCAAAAGCCATCCAAACCATTATCAAATTTTGTTCTAGAAAATTATTATCAACCATCACAATGTCCTCAATCTCCAAGCTATTAATTTATCATTCATATTTCTTAAACTTGACAAAGGGAAAAAAATCACTCTTCATATTTCACTTTTACTTTTCCTCTGGTTCACTATCTTGTTTGTGGAGCAGCTTGGTTTTGTGCTGTTCAAGCTGCAAATAATTTCTGAGGAACACAAAATTATTTGTGTTCATAGAATCATAAATCATTAAAGTTTCAAAAGACCTCTAAGATCATCAAGTCCAACTGTTAACCTAGCACTTTCATGTTTACCACATGTCCCCAGGTGCCACAACCACACACTTTTTGAACACTTCTGGGGATGGTGATTTTATTGCTTCCCTGGGCAGACTGTTCCAATGCCTGACCACCCTTTCAGGGAAGAAATTTTTCCTAACATCCAATCTAAACTTTCCCCGATGCAACTTGAGGCCATTTCCTCTTATCCTCTTGCTTGTTACTTGGCAGAAGAGACCATTCCCCACCTGGCTACAACCTCCTTTCACATAGCTGTAGAGAGTAAGCCTTCTCTTCTCCAGGCTAAACACCCCCAGATCCCTCAGCTGCTCCTTATAAGGCTCTAGCCCTTCACCAGTTCCGTTGCCCTTCTCTGAACACACTCCAGCACCTCAATGTCTTTCTTGTAGTGAGGGCCCAGAGCTGGACACAGGATTTCAGGTCTGGTCTCACCAGTGCCAAGTACAGAGGGATGATCACTGCCCTGGTCTTGCTGGCCACGCTATTTCTGATCCAGGCCAGGATGCCATTGGCCTTCTTGGGCACGCTGCTGGCTCATGTTCAACTGCTGTTGACCAGCACCCCCAGGGTCCTTTTCCACTGAGCTGCTTTCCAGCCACTCTGCCCCAACCCCTGCAAGGGGTTGTTGTGACCCAAGTGCAGGACCCAGCGCTGCCTTGTTGAACCTCATGGTGTTGGCCTTGACTCATCAATCCAGCCTGTCCAGATCCCTCTGCAGAGTTTTCCTACCCCACAGCAGATCAACGCTCTCACCCAAGTTGGTGAGTGCAAATTGACTGAATACTTGATCCCCTCATCCAGATCATCTGTAAAGATATTAAACAGGACTGGCCCCAATACTGAGCCCTGGGGAATGCCACTTGTCACTGGCCATCAGGTAAATTTAACTCCATTTGCCACTACTCTCCAATCTTTCACTATGATACTACAAATATAAAGGTTTGCTTCTTACTCATCTCCAAAAATACATTTTGAGTATAATTTTCTTTATAATAGCTCCATAAGTTCTTCCATAAAACGAGTATTTCACACAGGCTTCTGTCTTCCAGTAATGATGATGCACACTTTGAACTGAGATCTGATAGCTGTTCTGCCAGCCTTATGTCTGGCTTTCTCATCAAAATATCTAGACCACTTAAAAAGATTATGTCATGATTTGCTATTTGTATAGACAGACACTGTAGCACCCAGATAAAACTGCAAGCATGGTTGCATAACATTATTCTTAAAAATGAGCAAAGATGCTCTTTAATTAGCTTTAAAGCTGTTTGCTAAAAAGACCACATTTTTCAGTACAGTGGAACACAACTCAATTAGAGAATAGTTTGGTTTGTCAGTTTTCCTGGGGCATAGTAGGAAATCCTTTCTTGCACTGCATGTGCACATAAGCTCTGCCTTTGCTTAACAAAACAGATCTAACAAAATATGACAATTGAGTCTTGCTGCCGAAAAGGATTTTAAATGGGTTTATATCTGTACAGCCCCACTTACCATATGTTGTACTTAGATACCTTAGGCAATACAGAACCAATTTTTAGCTTTATATCACTGATAGCACATTTAAATCTTACATTTATACAAAGGGAGACTAAGTTCCCACTTTGAGGAGAGATAGTAATGTTGGTTCCCTGTTGCATTTTAATATACTTAAATGCTATTCCCTTTGAGCCCCTTTTAAACCTACTGTTGCCTCATTGCAGCAGGTTGTGGTCACACAAGGCAATTAATTCCCTTAATGAAGAATTAGCCACAGTGACATGTGGTTTCTAGTCTGAAGACAGAGTGCATTCTCTCTGACAGACTCTCGCTGCTAAGCATGTCATAAAGGAGGCCAAAAATGTTGAATTTTTCAAGTGAAGTCTGGCTCAACAGAATTACCAAAGTGGAATTCACTCAGAAGCATTTGACTTCTTTCTTTATGTTCGTTCTTTCATTCAGGAACTGAATGCTGATTTTCTTTGCACTTTGTCTTTCAACAAAAAATGTTGATACCTGCAACTTAACACAGTGCTTAAATTTCAAGCAGCCAATTTCACATAGTGGAATCTAAATGCCCCAAGTTGCTTCACAGGTCCCCTGGGCAGCACTGGGACAGTTACTCAGAGAGTCACTGTCAAACTGAGAGTGGGGATGGTTTGAGCTGGGCATTAATAAACACATATGTTTGCTTAAACAAATACGCCTTTTCAAAGCACAAGTGCTTCAGTCCATGTTGCAGGCTGATGCTTCACCTCTCCTGGCTCCAGACCCAGCCCCCTCACTCGGGAGAGAACAACCACGGCTTTTCTTTCACAAAGTTGGGCAAATATTGTTGCTCTTTAGAATACATTGGAAGGGGCTCACTGTTTAAAATAATAGGATAAAGGATGGACCCAGAAGAGGGAAACTTCGGTTCATTGGCCTTCCAAGCCCAAGACAGACCAAGCAGGTCCTGGTTCCCTGGAGGTATTTCTTCTACAAAAGACTGGCATTGGAAGAAGACTTGCTCCTAAAACCACATTGAAGGCAGATGTCTCTGTAGAAGGACATGTAAGTCACTACATCAGAGAGAAAGAACTGTGCCTGTAGGCCAGTGTCCCAGGCACCTGTGCAAGGAGAGCAGTCTGGAGCCCATGCTCCACTGGTAAGAAAGTTGGCCTTTATGTTAGGTAGCATTGGGCAAAGCAGCATAGAAATTACTGCAGGAGAAGGCTCAGGCACTGCAGTATTAGCTGCTCAGCCAGATATCCATATCTAGTGCACTGTAAATTCATACTTTCCCTTCCTTTACAGGAGTAAAGAAGATTGCAATAACAAATTTTTGGGTTTACACTTTAATCTTTGTAAACTTACACATCAACATATTTCAGCAATGGAAGCCTGGAGGTCAGATCTACACCTACCAATTTCTACTGCCTGACAAACAAAAACATGATTTTAAGTCAAGGCTGCAGGCATCCCTGTTGACATTAAAATGTGTTACAGTAATCACAAGAGGGTGCAACATTGCCCAACAAATTTGGTGTGAATTACATCCCTTTTGATCCTTATAAACTTCCACGATCAGCAGCTGTTATATACTGAAGGACTCACACACATCATAAATTTACTTAATGCCAAGTAATTTAAAGGCAAATTAAGTTTGTAACTTTCTGTGTGACTCCTGAGTTCCCCACAGTTGCTCACAGAATAATAATAATAGTCAGATGTTACCCTCAAACCACCAGTGGGCAAAATATTTTTCACAAAAGAGTTTTAAAATTCTCCTGAAAACAGTATAATTATCACACAGATAAGCTGTAACAGTGCTCAAATTCTTAACATTTCAGGCCACTAGCTTAATGTAGAATTTAATTCTAATAGGCAAGAATGCTTCTGAAGTGCAAGAAGCTTCTCCTTGTACTGCTGGCACTGCAACTTTACAAGCAAACAATCCAGATTGCAATGACATAAGGGACAAATGCAGAAGTACCTGAATGCAGACACAAGAGAGAACATTGCCTTCTACTTAATACTGGTCTCTACCGAGGAAAGGATGAGTATCCAGCCCTGCAGGAGTCAGCACTCTCCAGAGAGCCCCAGCCAGCTCCTTGGCTGCTCTAAGTCTTAAAGAAACTGACATTTTTTTCTTTCATAAATGAGAGCTGCAAATGCAACTGAAGCGGCAGCAAAAGCAGTCTGACAAATCTGGCTCCTCAAACTAGCTTCATTTGCTTGGTACATCCCCTGAGCCCACTGGTGGCTCTTCCCACAGGGAGGGTGAGGTTGCTGTCTGTGTTTACAGCTTGGTCTGCACTGGGCACTCCCAGCTTTGAAAGAAGCTGGTAGAGAAGAGCTGACAGAGAGGTGAAAGAAGTGGGAAGGTAATTGGTAGGGAGCTACCTTCCCTCAGTGGAGATACACATACATCATAGACATCAAAATATCTCTTGTATCCCTGGTGCTGCCCCTTATTGCTGTGATGGGTAGATTAGAGTAAGAGATATATAATGTAGCCTTTCTTCCCAGTTACAGTCCTGTAAGTATTTTGCTACATAACAATTTGTCTTAGAGATTGCCTGTTCAGGTAGTGGCTCCAGATCAGTTTATATCATGTTAGATGACAGAAAGATTCATGATGGATCTGGCAATTGGCACTAATTTAAGAGGCACTATTTTGAGAGGAAGGCAAAATAGAAAATGCTGCACACTCATACATTATTAAAAACCCAGGAAGAGAATTGTCTTGGCTTTTGAAAACATTCATTCCCACCCCAAGGTTGCATTAGCTGATACAAAGGAATGAGTAAAAGATTGCTGCCAGTAAGGCTAGAATTCCCAGTTCATGGGGGATTTTGCCTGCAGTAGCCTCCTCTAGTCCTGAAGGAAAAGCTGTCTCCACCAGTTCTGTTTATCACCAAGATTTAAATGTCCATGAAAAAGCTTCTAACAGTCTAAAACATTTCTAATGGAAATAAGCACTCCTTTCTTTACTTCATTCAGACAGAATTTTCACCTGTCCTGAGATCAGATGATCTGTTTGAGATGAGCAGTGAGCTCTGCAGTGTGTCTCCTGTCACAGCACATTTGATTTCTTGACATTGACACACTCTGGACACACTTTGAAACAATATAATCAGCAACCACAATGTGAATTCAGTTCTGAGTCTGAAATGTCAGCATACATTTAAGAACCATACTCCATGACATAATTACCAAGATATTAATTAAAAGTATTGAAAAGGGGGCATACAGCCTTGAGAAGGAGAACTTTATGGACCCAGACAGAGTTCTCAGGGAAATTCTTTTGCAAAAGAGATGCTCCTGTGAAACAATTAACATGTATAGACTCTCATTTTATAAGATAATCAAATATCCAGAAGAAGATAGCACTGCACAGAAGCTTCAGAAATTATCTACATCAGTCCTCTGCCTTGAATGGGGAGCAATTGTTATTTACCAGCCCTGGCAGACCACTTCCTTCTTGCTAAAAAGGACTTCATCCTCTGGCATACCTCCTAGAAGAGCTGGGCTGCTACTCAGACCTTCCCACCTTCCCCCAAAAGTGGAAAACACAGGCAGTTTCAATCATAAATGCCACAGCTGTTGTTAATACTATATTTTCTCCAAAGCTGTGTCTATATATGTTATCCTACTGTATTGTTCCCAATACCCATGAGTCCTGCCTGTGAAGAGCTGGCTCTGCTGGGCTCTGAAAGAGCAGGACAGCATATTACATACTCATTTTCCTCAAACACACTTGAAAGAGCCAGTATTCTTTGAAATGGTTTCATTCTTCATCCTGTTTCACACATCAGAGGAAAAGCTGTTAAATATATAATCAGGTGGCTCAATAGCCCTCTAAAAGGGGCAGAAAGGGCAGAGAAGAAAAAGTAGGGGAATTATCTGAGGCAGGGGGTTCGTAAAATAAGCCCCCACTCATAAAAGCACAGCACAAATGTTAATTGAGCATTCATTCAACATGCTTCTAAGGGATGTAAGCTTTAAAGTGTGGAAGTGCTAAAGTGAACATTTGGGGTGCAGATAGGGCATACTGCCAGACAGTGCCCTGCCCCATTGCTGGGTTGAAGGAATGGTGCTCAATCTTCTAAGGAACAGAAAATTTAAAAATGCCGAATGAAGACCACAAACATCAGAAAATCAGGTTTCACCAAGTTCAGGAGTTTGTAGGAGGGCTCTAGGGAATGCAATGGGTCTGTAGGGAAAAGGAATCAGGAGGATAAGGCAGTGAAAGTTCACTACACTAATGCACAGTAAAAAAACTATGTTAAAGAAGAAGAGGTAGAAGGTGTAGTAAAGAGTCATCAAAATTGCATCAGGAAGTGAAATTTTGAAAATTACCAAATAAAGTGTGATTGCTTTCTGGCAGCTTGTTTGGTTGGTTGGTTGGTTTTTTTTTAATATGACTTGAGGTGAGAGGAATAGGAAAAACTCCCTGTTCATTTTATACAGATCAACCCTTTTTTCTCCTTTTCCCTGGAAGACTGAGCTCACGAAATACTAAATTGAATTTCAGTGTTTCTGTCACTTGCTGGTTTTCTAATACAATGTAAGTTTGTCTATGGTATTCAAAAGTGAGCTGAATTTGGGTCATCATCAGCCATTTAATTTTGCTCACCAGTGAGGCAAAGCTAATGAAGACATCTTTCAGAGCAATGTAGTGTATGTTTAACCTGTCAGCACTTGTGAAATTGAGTTTCCTTCTTTAAGAGATGCAAGGAACTTTTAAATGCAGGGAGGTAACATAATGAATGAAATGTGAACATTACTACACTGTACTTTGCTTTGAACCATTGAAACATTCCCATCATGTTTCAAACATTCTGACATGTTACCTTACAGTCAAAGGGTATCACAAGAACATTCATCTTGCCTCTGATCTCTGTTTGAATATTGCTGAAGTGAAGCTGATAAAGAAACTGTAAATTATTTATAGGTTCTGGGACTTTCACATTAGAAAATACAATTGGGAAAAAATGATGAGTTTTCAGTTCTCCAAACACTGAAACACAAAAGTGCTACATCAAACACTCAGACTCTCTTTTATCTTTAGATGATTTAATACAAACAGAAATTAAAACTATGGGGAGAAGAAGACACCTAGGGAGCCAAATTCACTCTTGATGTCTTGCATATTGTGTCTTAAAATAATTTTCCTTTTAAATATTGTGAAATATTATTTGCACCTTTACAGCATCTGTATAGGTTTTTTCTTCTACATATCTTGAAACATTTCACAAAGACAGTGACACTGAAAACCAGAAGACAGGATTATCTCATTAACCACTCAGCAGGACAATGCTCAGTATCATACTATGTGTATCACACTCCTCTGAGACAGTATTCTACAAGCTAATAAATTTCAAGAAACTTTTCTTGAATTTAAACCTGTCAAAATACATAAAAATGTTTTTTTGCCTACACACTATTTTTTTTCCACAATTTGTAATAGTTTGCACCCTTCCAAAATGTAAGGCAGCCCCATATACCTTTGATAAAACAGAAAACCTTGAAGTCTAGGGGCCTCAGTCCAGTCCTTATCAGGGTTGTTCCCACATCACAAAGAACATCAATATATCTGGCACTGAGTGGCAAATGAAGTAGAAAGGTCCAAATCCTATTAACCCACCTGAAAAACATCTGCAGATAGAGACAGTTCGGTATGTTCTTCCCATCTGAAGGCAAAATCTGTCTGACTTAGGAGCATTAATTATTCTGGGTTGTGTGGCAGCTATTTTCAGATGCTGCTTCTCTCCTGACTTGTCATGATTAAGGTGGTGTTCAGCATTCCTATATCAGACATACACAGATAAAAGAAAATAACAACCAGGGACCTCTGTGCAGAGCCTTCCACTGGGCAGACCGAAGGTGCTTGAGAGCAGGGAGAGGCAGGAAGAGGAACGTTCTCTGTCACTGCCAGTTCTGCATCTCTGGTGAGGGTGTCATGGTCTGTGCATTGTAAAGATTTTAGAAGCAATCAGAAACAGTTGTAACTGGTTTTGGAGGTTTAAAAATGAAAATAAACCCCCAGAAAAAGTGGCTATCTAATACGGAAATTTAACTGTGACAAATGCCTCGGTTTATTGGAGAACCAATTAGTATTCCTCACACATCAGTACCTCCCACTGCATTTTACAAGTGAAACATTTCAGTGGTGTTATGTGCAAATAATACAAAATAACTTGCTTACACAAGCAGTCATAATTTTATTCCTTCCTCCCACTTGCCAATGCTTGTCATGCTCAGCTTCATTCACTTTAATTAAAAGACTATGAACTTATTAAAGGGAGATGATAGAGAAGTAGAGGATCCCATGATGGAATTCACAATGGGGGTAAGCAAAGCTAATAGTCTCTTCTTTGTTGAAAAAGCAAGCTACTAATATGATCAGCAAAGATTACACTTTGTTTGCTGTCCCCAGGATTTTAGGTCACAAAGCATATTGTTCTCTGAATGCTAAAGCTGACCCTTGGGCTAAAAAAGTGAAAAATGAATGGAAGAAATCGGTTTGTTGTTTCCTCCCTTCTCTTGGATGTAAAATAATAAATGCTGAACAGACAGCAAAACAAATAATACATTCTTGGAATGGAGTGACAAGAATCCTCCTTAAAACAGAACAGGGATGAACCTGGAAAAACCAAATCTTTCTAAAGGCACTGAACAAAGAAAACTAATCTAAGTCACACTTTTCCAGTTGCTGCCAGCCGCAGGATCCAAGTGACAGCAATATCCCGTGTCACTACTCTCTCCATCTGTCTGTGCAAAGAGACACTGCTGTTCAGTCTTCCTGTTTTGCACCTTCCTCATAAACTGACTTTGCAAGATTGGTAGAAAAGGGTCCATCTCATTTCAGATAGATTGTGAGGTAATATTTTTGTCTTCCCAAGAAAGATTCATGGCAACTGTATTCAGTATGCCAGTCGAAGAAAAAGGACGTTAGTAAAAGCATAGTTTCTGAGATTATATACTGACGGATCATTTTGGGAATACTAAATTACAGCAAAGGGTCTGAAAGAGGGAACATGTTCCCTTTATCTTCTTCCACTTGACAGAGCTATGCCACTCTTTGTACCTTTGAAGCTCGTGTAAGGTACTGCATCAAGAATTATTGGATCTTGTGAGACAGCAATTTTTCATTAAGAAGCTAGTGAGGTACTGGCTCAGGTTCCCATAGAAGTTGTGGATGTCCCATCCCTGAAAGTGTTCAAGGCCAGGTTGGATGTGGCCCTGAGAAACCTGATCTAGTGGAAGGTGTTCCTGCCCATGGCAGGGGGATTGGAACTAGATGAACATTAAAGTCCCTTCCAATCCAAACCATTCTATTATCCTGTGGAGAGCAATGTCTCCAACAGATACAAACTCCTTCTCCAGTGGCATATGTTACAGCTTTCTGATTTATAACAATATTAACTTATTTTATTCTCTTTTTTTGTTGTCTTTCTGTTTTTCTTTAATAATATACTGAATTTTCCATGAGCAACTAGACTTTGACTGGTTTTGGCTGAAGTGTCCCAACTCATTGCAAACATTTTGTTATTGTGGCTTAAGCCCAGCCAGACACCAAGCCTCATGCAGCCACGTGCTCACTCCTCCACCAACAGAACTGGGTAGAGAATTGGGAGGGTAAACACTGGAAAACTCGTGAGATAGACAGCTTAATAGGGAAAGCAAAATCTGCACCTGCACGCCAAGTAAAACAAGGAGTCCACTCACTCTTTCCCAGGTGGGGCTGGTGTTCAGCCTGGCTGCCAGGTGTTCAGCCATTTCCAGGAAATCAGGGCCCCATCACACATAACAGATACTTGGGGAAGTATCTGTTGCTGTCAATCCAAACATTTCCCCCTTTCTTCTTCTTCCTCCCACTTTATCTTCTGAGCATGATGTCATATGGTCTGGAGTATCCCTTTGGTCAGTTGAGGTCAGCAGTCCTGGCTGTGTCTCCTCCCAAACTCCCATGCACCCCCAACTGCCTCACCAGCATACCAAAAAGCAGAAAAGGCTTTGGCTCTGTGCAAATGCTGCTTCAGCAATAACAAAACCAGCTTTATATTATCAACCCTATGTTCAGCACAAAAACAAAACATACTCCCATACTGGCCACTGTGAAGAAAAGTAACTCTACCCCAGCCAAAATCAGCACATTTATGAATCTAAAAATATCATAGAAGGGGGTCACATGCTAGAATTCAGAGACATAATTATGGTTTAGCTTATAATTCCTTGTTGTTTTAGTTTATTCCTATTTTATCAACTATAGTGATAATAGCACTTACTGTTTAATATCTTAAAATATATTTTGCTACTCTACCCATTCCACTATTAGTTTTTTGTTTACAGACCAGAGCTCACACGAGGAATTCTGTTATCTCAAGGCCTCTCCATGGTAGGCTTCTTCCCAGAGCTCATTATGATATTCTCTTTTACTGTTTCTTCACTGAAAGGGTGGTCAGACATTTTAACAGTTTGCCCAGGGAAGTGGTGGAGTCACCATGCATGGAGGTATTTAAAAGACATGTAGATGTGGCACTTAGGGACATGGTTTAGTGATGGACTTGGCAGTGCCAGGTTAACAGCTGGACTCAGTGATTTAATGCTGTCAAGAGTATGTATCCACCAGTAGTAAAGAAGTCCAGTGAAAAACCCTGTCTAGATAAACATCCACAAATGAGGGCTAGCTGTCTACTTACAACAGGAATAACACAGAACTGCCATCATGATTAATGTCAGTCATTGGTAAAGCAGGTAACATTTGAGGTATACAGAGAAAGTGAGTTTACTGAGCAAGGAGTCAGCTCCAGAGAATGTGATCCAGTGTCATCTTACCATACTCACATGTCAGAGTTCTTGTATTACAAAGGAAGCTGCTCTTTGATGATCCCTACGACTGTCCTAGGTTCTTCTGTTTTGTGGGGGAAGGAGAGGCTCTGTCTTAGAACTACACAGCTTGGACCCAAACTGCAATTTACAGTGAAGAAGAAACAAAACCTAACAGACCTCACAGATAAGAGGGCTGGCCTGTAGGATGCAGTCCTCCCACAGGCTCTATTATTTATACTACTCAAACAGAATACTTTAAAACAGTGTCCTTAAAATAATTCCTTTGTTTGAGAGGCAAAACATTCACAGGTATCTCTAAAGAGGTTTTCACCCTTCACAAAAAGGAGCCATAGCTACTAGTCAGCATTTGAGCCAGACTCATCTGCAGTGGCAACAAAGAGCTGCAGTTCAAGTGTCCCAGGAACATATTTTATGGGGAGCAAAGGTTGTACCTGTGACTACTGGAGTTTTTAGAGACACAGAAGACTAACTAGAACCTGAAGAGACCCTTCAGATAATCTCCCCACACTGGGACAGAATTCAGTGTTTTCCTGAGATGGGTTTAAAAACATTCAGTGATCAGGTCATGTGGTGGAGATCTGCAAACTCCTTAGGCAACCTATTTCAATTTTAACTACATTATTTGTTAGAAAGCCTTTCCTAATACCTAACTTTAAGTTTTCCTTTTTGCTATTTAAAGTTATTGCTTTCCTCTCACCCTCTGTTGATATGGACAGCACTTTGTTGCCTTCTTTTTTGCAGCAAACATTCAGAGATATAAAGACTGCTATGATTTCTCCTTTATCCCTCCTCTTTCCCATGGCTCAACAATCCCTAATGTTTCAGCCTTTCTACACAGCTGACACTCTCCAGACCTCACAGGCTTTTCTTGACCTCTTTTAATTTGCCTCTGTACTTTCACCAGTTATTATACATCACTCTTGAAAACAAAGCCTAAAATGGGATTTTATACACCAAGTACAGCGTGATAGTCCAAAACTTTTTTTGCTTTAGCGCTATAAATAATGAAAAAAAAAGTTTGTATCGAAAAAGAGAGTAGATCATCTGAGATTTGAGTAGGTGAAAGTTTTTCCTAAAGAGCTCACAAATAGACATAGGACAGTGACATGAGCAAGAATAGTGCAATAATTCTTAGTAGATGCTACATCCTTTACTTGTGACAGTAAACCTAAACTGAAGGTAGTGAGGAAGGCACTTTGAGGCTCCAAAATGCAGAATTTGAGAAAAAGTATGTTTGATTACATACTGTAAATATATCCTGTATTTCTTAAACGATGAGGCCGCTTGCTAAGGGGAATGGTACATCCCTATCCAAAGTGAACATCTCACAGAACATCTCACAGAAGTATCAATGTTTTTGGCTGAGCTCCAAGCCATGGCACCTGTCCAAACTGATCCATCTTTTATGGACCAATACGTACTACCTATCAAGTCAAATAAACCATGATCTAATAAAACTGGATACAATGACCATATATTAAAAGAAACCACCTATCAAATCAGACACTGAATAAGTATAAAGATATCTTCAAGAGGGACAGAAATTATTTTGCTGTGGCAGGTGTCTGACTCCAGGGTTTGTCTTTTGTTCTAATCTAAGAAGGAAAGCTTCACCTGCTTTATTGACAATTTTGCAAGGTTAGGCCTCAGTTGGTAGAAAAAAATCCTCTTTGTAATCTTTTGTGCAATGAAAAATGCTTTTCACTCCATTTGAAAAAGTCTTCCTTAAAGCAAGATGATGAGGTTTAAACAGAAAGACATTGTTTTTCCATGAGTAGTTGTAGACAGCACTAAGACCCCTTCACCTTCTCTTCTCCAGGTTGAGTAATCCCAGGTCTCAGCATATTCTCATAAACCCCACGCTCCAGTGCCTCAGGTATCTTACAAACCCTCTGCAGATCTGGCTCTGCTCCGTTATGCTCATATCCTTATTGTACTGGGGATGTACTGGATGAAGTACTCCAGAGGTTGTCTCACAAGTGCAGAATAGAGGGGACAGATAATTTTCTCCAACCTTTTCATACACTCTTCAAAAACAGCTCATGACATGGTTTGACAGAGCCCTAGGACTTCTGCACATAGAGACTTGCCTTTCAAAGAAGGTCCCCATTTTTCTTTTCTACTCTTTACTTACACACAGTTTCTCCTTGAAGATCTAAGGAATAAATCCCATCACAGGAAAGCCAGTTTGATTAATTGTTTTTGAATTCAGTCTTGAGCAGTTTCTCTTACTGAATTTAACATAAACTGTTAATAAACTCACAATTTTCATAAAGAGAACAATAAGGGACAAATCTCTTTCCTATAGGAAGAGCTGAGACAGAGAAGAGCATCAGTAACAGACTTCACTCATAAACCACAGTAGAGCTACATTAAATTTCTTCACGCTGAGTGCTTTTGATGTTTTATGTTTGTTTGATGATACTAATTTATGAACCACAAAAACTCTGGCTTGCTCTCCAGTAAATCAAGTCCAGTCCTGCCTCTCATCTCAGGAACAGAAGCAGGGAGGTTTCATGTAATTTCAAACACAAATAATTTATTCAAGAGAAAAAGTGTATATATGGAGCTTTTTATTCTAACTTGTCA
>NW_020955300.1:60648-63538 GCF_003031625.1 Empidonax traillii | reverse complement strand
ATGTTTTATGTTTGTTTGATGATACTAATTTATGAACCACAAAAACTCTGGCTTGCTCTCCAGTAAATCAAGTCCAGTCCTGCCTCTCATCTCAGGAACAGAAGCAGGGAGGTTTCATGTAATTTCAAACACAAATAATTTATTCAAGAGAAAAAGTGTATATATGGAGCTTTTTATTCTAACTTGTCATATAACGCATTCACAGGAAACATCTAAATACCATCTGAAAGCTGATTACAGAAAGACATCAAAACTCTCACTTTCTTGGGTCTCCGCTGCACAGACATGAACACGGCATTAAGCAACAGCCTAAAGCAACAGCCTTTGTCCTTATCTTTAGGTATGTCCTTACATAACGCTATGACAAAGTATTTCACATTTCCTTTTCAGGCAGAGATGGACCAGGGTGGGACATATTTTCAGACCCAGATTTTATCCACCTTGAAGTTTCAATGTGCTTTGGATTGGAAATTGCAGGTAAGCCTGTCATATTTTTACAAATAATTTTGCAAGACTTGTTTAGAACTCAGATGTTTAGGTGTGTTCATTTATATCCAAGACTTTGACAATCAGAACCTGTTCATTCACACTACCCATGTAATATGCTTTAAACATGGGAAACATTTCTGCAGAGATCAAAGTGTGTTTGCAGATTATTTCTGAAAAAGAAAAGGTATAGATCAATTCTGCTATTTCCTGTAACATTTGTACACCTCTCCCATAGTCTGGCAGGTAATTTATTGTGACATTTTAGGGGCTGTGATGCTAAATGTTCAAATATTTAAATTTAACTATTTACTGACATAGAAACTGGAAAATATGTCTTTGCCCCCTTAGTTAATGCTATAGCTACTGAATACTGAGTTTAGTCCTTCATCACTTGGTGTCTTGAGTGCAGTGAAGGGACCCCATAAGAAACAGAAGGAATAATCTGGTCTCCCATAAACTGTTCATGATGATCAGGAAACTCTCCAAGGAGAGGCATAATATGCGCTTACGCTGGCAGCAGAGGAAGGATGAGTACTTTAGGTGGCTTTCAGGGAAAAGAAGGCACTGCTGCTGTTTCATGTAGTATTTTATCTGGCAGGCATGGGCCAAACAAGAGTTTAAGCCCTATGACTGAGATAGATGGCCACAGAAATGTCTAGCTTGTGAGTCTGCGCAGCAAGTGGACAGACACGCATACATTGTCAAAATGAAGGTGGCTCTTCATCTGTCCAGAATGAGATACTTAGGGAATCTGCCTACAACAAACATTGAAGCATTTGTAGAAACTAAGCAGGGTTTTAAAGGTGTAAAATATTGGGCATAGGATAGTAAAAGCTAGTTTTATGTCCAAGTTTGTCTCTTTCCATCTTTTGTAGTCTCCTAAATACTGAACTAGATTATTTTGGATAGTTATTTTCTACTCTTCCTCCTCAATATGATACATGAAAGAGGGTAGATTTAGGTTAGATATAAAGAAGAAGTTCTCTTCTGTGAGGCTGGTGAAGTACTGGCATAGATTGCCCAGAGAAGCTGTGGATACCCCATCCCTGGAAGTGTTCAAGGCCAGGTTGGATGGGGCTTTGAGCAACCCGATCTAGTGAAAGGTATCCCTGCCCATAGCAGAGGAGTTGGAACTAGATGAACATTAAGGTCACTTCCAACCCAAACCATTCCATGATTCTATGTAAAGAGAACTCAATATAGAGAGATGGAGAGAGCACAATAGGGTGCCTGATCATGATCAAGTGGTAGGAATATGGCCTTGTAGGCCATGGGTTCTGTCATCACACTAAGGACTGCTGCTATATTTTATGGGACATTCCCTCAATCTGCTGAGCTGGTCACATCTGATGTCCTTAAGAGTAAGACACCAGTGCCTCAGAGCAGGGGACTTCAGGCATTCCTTAAATGGCTGGACCAAGTATTACTGAAAATGAACATACACACCTATTTCAGGGGGAAATTGGGTTAATATTGTTTTTAAAGCATTTTAGAGGAACAGATCATCATAAATACTTTTTTTTTTAAAAGTAATTGGAATATTGGAATTTGGAAAGGGAAGAGGGAGAATTCATTCATTCAATTAATATTATATCCACTTCATATTCTCACATACTTTAAAATGACAGTTTTGAAATACATACCCCAAATGAGCTACATTGGCAAATGCAAAGTAAATGAAATTCAAGGGTTTAAAAATGTAATAACATTAATATATATGCATACATAGTGTATTATATAAAATATTATATATATTTTATAAAAATATGACATAGATTATATAAAATATTAAATTCACATTCTACACATTTATATTTTATATTACTTTTTTTGCTTCTTGGGAAGGTGATAAATTATCTTGTTTATCCACCTTCTGAGAATTCAGGTCGTCTTTTGGGTGTCTCAGGCAGATGTCTTTAAATCCTTGATTTCTTCTAGAAAATAGGACACAATAAAACAAGTGGACTTGTTTAATGTGCCAGTGCAATTTTTGAAGTAGGTGTTCCATTCAGGAAGACCCAAAGCTGAGAGCCTTTTAACGAAAAGTGTCCTGGAGATACAGACTTGAGATACTGTCAGATTTAACAACCCAGCTTTCATCACTTGTCAAATAATGTTGTAGGGAAGTCCATTTAGAAATGTCATGTGGTAGAGCAGCTGTGTAGGTGTACACTGGATGTCAGACCCTGTTCCATTTACTGTCTTTTCTCAAAGTGCACATTAGGGGACTACAGTCACAATCTTCTAGCATTGTAATTCTCGGTATTAAGAGGTATTTATCTATCCAAATTAAATATTTTTAGTCTGTGTCAGATGAGAATTGTACATTTTACTAACTGCAATTTACAATAGTGTTCACTGAAACTTCATTACTGAATCCTAAGTGGGATGGCTACATCCT
>NW_020955300.1:58177-60627 GCF_003031625.1 Empidonax traillii | reverse complement strand
ATGTTTTATGTTTGTTTGATGATACTAATTTATGAACCACAAAAACTCTGGCTTGCTCTCCAGTAAATCAAGTCCAGTCCTGCCTCTCATCTCAGGAACAGAAGCAGGGAGGTTTCATGTAATTTCAAACACAAATAATTTATTCAAGAGAAAAAGTGTATATATGGAGCTTTTTATTCTAACTTGTCAAATAACGCATTCACAGGAAACATCTAAATACCATCTGAAAGCTGATTACAGAAAGACATCAAAACTCTCACTTTCTTGGGTCTCCGCTGCACAGACATGAACACGGCATTAAGCAACAGCCTAAAGCAACAGCCTTTGTCCTTATCTTTAGGTATGTCCTTACATAACGCTATGACAAAGTATTTCACATTTCCTTTTCAGGCAGAGATGGACCAGGGTGGGACATATTTTCAGACCCAGATTTTATCCACCTTGAAGTTTCAATGTGCTTTGGATTGGAAATTGCAGGTGAGCCTGTCATATTTTTACAAATAATTTTGCAAGACTTGTTTAGAACTCAGATGTTTAGGTGTGTTCATTTATATCCAAGACTTTGACAATCAGAACCTGTTCATTCACACTACCCATGTAATATGCTTTAAACATGGGAAACATTTCTGCAGAGATCAAAGTGTGTTTGCAGATTATTTCTGAAAAACAAAAGATATAGATCAATTCTGCTATTTCCTGTAACATTTGTACACCTCTCCCATAGTCTGGCAGGTAATTTATTGTGACATTTTAGGGGCTGTGATGCTAAATGTTCAAATATTTAAATTTAACTATTTACTGACATAGAAACTGGAAAATATGTCTTTGCCCCCTTAGTTAATGCTATAGCTACTGAATACTGAGTTTAGTCCTTCATCACTTGGTGTCTTGAGTGCAGTGAAGGGACCCCATAAGAAACAGAAGGAATAATCTGGTCTCCCATAAACTGTTCATGATGATCAGGAAACTCTCCAAGGAGAGGCATAATATGCGCTTATGCTGGCAGCAGAGGAAGGATGAGTACTTTAGGTGGCTTTCAGGGAAAAGAAGGCACTGCTGCTGTTTCATATAGTATTTTATCTGGCAGGCATGGGCCAAACAAGAGTTTAAGCCCTATGACTGAGATAGATGGCCACAGAAATGTCTAGCTTGTGAGTCTGCGCAGCAAGTGGACAGACACGCATACATTGTCAAAATGAAGGTCTGTCCAGAATGAGATATTTAGGGAATCTGCCTACAACAAACATTGAAGCATTTGTAGAAACTAAGCAGGGTTTTAAAGGTGTAAAATATTGGGCATAGGATAGTAAAAGCTAGTTTTATGTCCAAGTCTGTCTCTTTCCATCTTTTGTAGTCTCCTAAATACTGAACTAGATTATTTTGGATAGTTATTTTCTACTCTTCCTCCTCAATACGATACATGACAGAGGGTAGATTTAGGTTAGATATAAAGAAGAAGTTCTCTTCTGTGAGGCTGGTGAAGTACTGGCATAGATTGCCCAGAGAAGCTGTGGATACCCCATCCCTGGAAGTGTTCAAGGCCAGGTTGGATGGGGCTTTGAGCAACCCGATCTAGTGAAAGGTATCCCTGCCCATAGCAGAGGAGTTGGAACAAGATGAACATTAAGGTCACTTCCAACCCAAACCATTCCATGATTCTATGTAAAGAGAACTCAATATAGAGAGATGGAGAGAGCACAATAGGGTGCCTGATCATGATCAAGTGGTAGGAATATGGCCTTGTAGGCCATGGGTTCTGTCATCACACTAAGGACTGCTGCTATATTTTATGGGACATTCCCTCAGATCTGCTGAGCTGGTCACATCTGAAGTCCTTAAGAGTACGACACCAGTGCCTCAGAGCAGGGGACTTCAGGCATTCCTTAAATGGCTGGACCAAGTATTACTGGAAATGAACATACACACCTATTTCAGGGGGAAATTGGGTTAATATTGTTTTTAAAGCATTTTAGAGGAACAGATCATCATAAATACTTTTTTTTTAAAGTAATTGGAATATTGGAATTTGGAAAGGGAAGAGGGAGAATTCATTCATTCAATTAATATTATATCCACTTCATATTCTCACATACTTTAAAATGACAGTTTTGAAATACATACCCCAAATGAGCTACATTGGCAAATGCAAAGTAAATGAAATTCAAGGGTTTAAAAATGTAATAACATTAACATATATGCATACATAGTGTATTATATAAAATATTATATATATTTTATAAAAATATGACATAGATTATATAAAATATTTGTCATAGTTCTGATTTTAGAAAGGAATTTTTCTTTCCCTTTCCCCTTTTTTTCCCCCCTTCCCCCCCCCTGCATGAATGCTATTCAAGAACCATCAAGTGAACAAAGGAGTCGGCCTGGCTCTTAACGACCGAAAATTAGTCTCCTGGCAACGACGGGGGAGGAGTTGGGAAGAAGGCGGA
>NW_020955300.1:44474-54148 GCF_003031625.1 Empidonax traillii | reverse complement strand
GTTGTATCATCATTTATTGGGAAACCTTTATAAGTGTTTATGAAAGGGGCAGGAAGTGAGAGGTAAAATTGTCTGTGTTTTAGAAAAGTTTATACTTTATCTAAATTTCCTGGCCTTGAGGAGTTTAGTGTCTCTAATTCAGCATTGCAATAAAGTTAATTGCCCTAGATGTTCTTTTTAATGTGAAAGTAATTCTCAGACAAATATAGCTGTTAAGAGACCTTGTATTACTGAGTTCACGGGTATAACCACAGTGCCTGAACATCTTAGTCATGGGCTGGGTCTCTACTGCACCAACCAAGGTTCACACAGGCTATGCGTGGTCTGCCAGGCTGGTATTTCCCACACCACATTCAGCACTCCTGGTTCTCTGCTTGTGCAGATTGGGAGCCCTCCCAACCCACTTTTTTTTTTTTTTTTTTTTTTGGTGGACATGTTGATAAAAGGGCAGGGAAAGGGGTAATGGCTAGTGCTATCTGGTTTGTGCCATCTTGGAGGTTTATGTGGGATTCCACAAAGGCACATCAGAACACGGGCAGCAGTATCGTGCTCCCTCCTCTACCATTACAGCACTGCACAGAGAGCAAAATGCCTTCCCCACTTTGCAAAGCTGACAGGCTGAGTATCTTGGGAACAGACTTTAATATTTACTTGCTATTACTCCATCCACAGATTACTCTTCTCTGGGGAACTGTCATCAAGCCTTTAATGCAATATTGAAGCTCATTAACAGCCTGTGTAGACAGTGCAAAAGAAAGAGGTCAGAACCAAATATCTGAGTGTATGATGTCTGTACCTGAGGAAAAATGCAATAACCAGAAAATATCCACTCTCAGAAACAGTCTGCTTGTTAACAGGAGCCACGCTGATGGCACAAACAAAACATAAATGAATATATTCTACATTTTAAAGGGCAAACCCCAAAGCAGAATGTTTTAGCCAAAAAGCAAAAGAAAGCCAAACACTTTATGAAGTCTGATAGAGACAGCTATTGCTATGAAATACATGCAATAAAAACTAAACTAGAACAGTAATGGACATGGACAGCACTATAAAACTTCCAGACAGACCAACAGATAATAGCTTACAGATAAGAAACAAAAGGGCAAAAGCCTATTTTAAGGAAAGAAAAAAGAGGCAAAAAACCTCCGGAGAAATTATAACAAAATACTAAATAAGCAAATATAATAAATCAGTCAGCTAAAGTCACAGGTCATGGTTTTGCCCCTACAGCATAAGTTTGCCTTGACACCAATTAACTAATTTTTTCAACCTGACAAGATCACAGAATTAGAAGAGATCTCAAAGGACCCTCTCCTCTACCCTACTGTGTAATGCAATCACTTTGACAGGAGGTTTTTCAGTCTGTTCTAAACTCATCCTATAATAAAAATTTCATATCCTTCCCATGAAATCCTTCTGTTTCACTGGCCCTACCACAAAGATGGCTAAAGCTTATCTTCCCTATGGCAATTTAACCACATATTCCTCATCCTGTTCAAAACCATAATGGAGAACAGACTATCCTTCTGTAGAGGGTTTACATGGCAAGGTTTTGACAGCAGGAGGTCTGTCCTCTGTGAGGAGACACCAGGAGCTACCCCCACATCAGATGCAGCCACTTCCCGCAGGCTCCAATGGACCTGCCAAAGCTCAGCCAAAACCGAGCCCAGCAGCAATGCTGGTGGGTGCCTCTGTGATAACTTATTTAAGAAAGGCTGGAAAATGCTGTGCAGCAGCTGTGAGAAGGTATAGTGAAAAAATATGAGAGAAGCTGCAGGTCAGTGAAGAAGGCAGGGAGGAGGTGCTCTCTGAAGGACAGAGATTTCCCTGCCTGGGGAGGACCACAGTGGTGCAGGAACCTACAATGAAACCTACAGAAATCCTAAACAGGAGCAGGCTCCTGGCAGGAGCTGTAGCCCCTGGAGAGGAGTTAATGTGGGAGCAGATTCACTGGCAGGACTTGGGGCCCTGAGGGACCCCCACTGGAGCCGTCTGTTCCTGAAGAAGTACACCCCATGGCAGGGACCCATGCCAGAGCTGTTCTTGAGGGACTGTACCTCTGGGAGGGACCCCAATGGAGCAGGGAAACCAAATGAGGAGAAAGGAGCAGCAGAGATGAATGATTGTGAACTGACCACATCCCCAATTCCTGTCCCCCTGTGCATCTCAGGGGAGAGGCAGAAGAGCTGGTACTGAAGTTGAGCCTGGTAAGAACAAGTGAGACGGAGCAAAGGAAGTTGGGTTTAATTTTGTCTTTTCTTCTCACTTTCTCAATCTATTTTTAATTGGCAATAGATTAAATTAATCCTCAATCAAGACTGTTTTGCCCATGACAGTAACTGCTAAGCAAGCTCTGTCTTTATCACAACTCACAAGCTTTTTCATCTTATTTTCTCACCTATCCTACTGAAAAGGGAGAGTGTGAGAATGGCTTGGTGGTCATCTGGCAGACAGTCAAGGTCAATCCCCCTACACCTCCTTACAGCTATCTATTAAGCACTTAGGGAATGTTATTACATCATTTTATAGATCAGATGTACAGTATCTATCCTCCTCAATCTTAAATAAAGGTAATTTTAACTAAAGGTAGCTTTAGAAATATAGACAACTATGAGCAATAAAAATTATAGATCCCGTAAGCCTTCCCTTAGCATTATTTAGCTTAAATGAAGCTTATCAGGAGGAGAAGAGCAGGATAAAACTCTTCAGAAGCAAGAGATGAACTGGAATTTTCCAGACACACAGTCCATAAAGTGAGCTTAATTACAAATAACATTATTAGACCCACTTATCACACATAAACTAGAACAGTTATATGTTAACAGTATGGTAAGCAGGAAGAGCTTCCTTCTGAAACAGTGTTCCTTGGGAGCTGAATTCATACTCAGATGGCTGGACACAGAAATTCTTGGGGCTTCTCAGAAGCTTTAGCTTTTGAATGTCAGGCAAGATAGACGACTTTTCAACTCTAACCATCATTTAGTGATTTCTAAAACACAGATTAAAACTTCCTAAATTCCTTGCTTTTAATTACTATCATCCTAATTTGTATACATTTATTTATTAATTTATTGTATCCTACTGTTCTTCCTTTTTCTCAAATTGGAGATTTAAGATAAGGTTGGTGGGGTTTTTTTACACTTCAAAGCCTTAAAAGCCCAGTTTTGTGGGTAAGTCTCCTTGAATTCTGCTGCTTCCCACTTCATAGCAGGGAATCAATACTCTTTTTCACTATCAGTTCTTTCAACTAAGTAGATCCCATTGGCTTATTCCCGGGATGACAACACTGAAAAGTGAATAATGTATTTGAACTGAATCTTTACCAATGAAGGGTACACTGGAAGAAATTATTTCACATACCTTCCAAGTTTTACTCTTGACAATACATCTTAGGATGACAATTCCAATTTTTGTAATGATAAGGCATGGTTGAACAAATACCAGTTTATGACCTTACTTGACCAGAGTTTTTTCTTCAAAACTGTTGAAGAAAGTTGCTCCCCATCCTTAGGGGACGTATCATTAGGGATGTATCATTAGGGATGACTAATCCCACTTATGTATCATGTCTTTGGCAATTTTATTTTAATTCTAGCTTCCTTTTCATTTCACCCTATTTTTAAGTCCACCTTGAAATTTTCCAGTAACATTTTTGAACTCCATTTTTATCATCGGAAGATGGTTTAGTGACATCTCCAGTTTTAATTTAAGAATTAAATAGTAGAAACTATAAACCATCATCATTAGTACATTACAAGATAAATCATGGTTTGAAGTCCCTGAAAAGAATCGATGCAATAGGAAGCTGTTTCTTTGGTATCTCAGGCTACCCAAGGGTCCAGCATGTGCAAAGGTCTATCTTTTTACCCCAGAGTAACATGCAAATGACACCAAAAGATAGGAGTTTAGTCTTGATTCTATTCACAGTTTATGTTATTGTATGTGTTTCTTTTTCTGATTATTGTCTTACTATATTATTACTATTTCTATTATTCCATTCCCCAGTAAATTGGATAATATAATATGTAATACTGTAATACTGGATTTGATTCAGTAGGCATACATTAAATAAAGCCAGGAATTCACAAAATCAAACAGAATCACAGCATATTTTGAGTTGGAAGGGACTAACAAGGATAATCAAGTCCAACTCTAAAGGGAATGGGGTTCTTTCGGGGCTCTGTCTGCCCTTTTCATTACATGACAAATTAAGTTATTTCTAAAAATGGTTATTACAAGTTTTGTCCATAATCCATATTTCAGTCGCTAAGTTATTCAGCAATACGGGAAAAATCAGTCATTGTTCAGACCTCTGAAATTAAAGGGCTATTGTTTAATACACAAGTTCTGGATGGATTGGGAGTGGTTCAGATTCTGTGTCCAGTCCAGTAGGGCTTGTGCTTGCCCATGTGGGCTCCTCCCTGCTGCTGGAACCCACCTGCCAGCAGAGTGAGAGCTCATGAGAACATTTTTCTACATGGTACAGGGGGATGTTGTATGCCTGTCAGATCCAGAGCTGTTGACAGGAAGGAGCATTCTCAGATTTGGATTTAAGCTTTAAAACCAGAAATTTATATAATTTGATGCAAAGAGACCAATCTCATCATTGTTCTTTGAAGTAATTTGAAATAATTTTGGAGTTAATTTCTGCGTGTAGAGAGATTTTCAGGACTGGTGTTATCTGTGCATTAAAAAGATTACACCATAGGGCCATAATCCCAAAAAGCCTTGTATCTTTGCTTTACTGTTATGGCCTCAGTGGAATTAACAAGGATATTTACATAATTAAAGTCGAGTGCATAAAAACAACCTCTTGATATCAGAACCAGAAGTTGAATATACAAAGAGGGGCAAGAGGGGATAATCATGTTTTTAAGCATATTGCACCTGAAGTAATTAGCATATTTTCCACATTTCCTCTTTTCCTGAGTGACAGAACTTGACATTTAATTGGGTTTTAAGAGAAAAGTGAGAGAGGAAGGATGCTACTAAAACCCTGGGGTCCCTGGAGCCCTTTTTTCCCAAGAATCAACTCCCAGGAAGCTGTTCTTTCCATCAGACTACAAACAAAAATCGTTTCAGAATTTTGCTGGTTTTTTTTTTTTTTTTCAGGACTGAGCTACCAGTACAGCTGAGCATAATAGTATTAAGTCATGTGCTTATATTTTTGTTCAAAGAGGATTTTATGAATTTGAACGCTGAAGAAATCCAGATTGGGAAAGCCTGCAGACCTGATCTTGGGCTGCTTCTGCCCTCTTGTGACCACTGTGACATGCTTTCTGCAGTTCTTTGCTGTGTAAATACGCCACATTTATTCTTGTTCACACTCCCAACCCTTCCCAAAACAGGCTGTGCCTGAGGTGGCTGTGCCTACACAAGCTGAGGAAAGCAGAAGCCTTTGGCCCTATAAATTTACTTAGAAGAGGAAGGGGAGGACACATACACAACCAAAAACCCCAAACTCACCACATAAAACAGGTTTCTGATAACTTTGTTTTTCTCCAGATGCAAAATGGAGGGTTTGCATTATATTATAATAATAATAATAAAAATAATAATGGAGGAATTGTAATGCAATGAAATATAACAGAATATAATAATTGCCTCTGCAGATACCTTGTGAGTGTGGTGCTGTGCAGGGTCTCCTTGCTAACGTTGCTTATGTTAAAGCAACTTTCAAACACAGTAAGATTTAACAGACGTGCCCTTAACTATCACAAAGCTAGGAGCCCAGATAAGCCACTCAGTTGCAGTTCACTCCAGTGAGCTTCCATTACCATTTTTGAATAAGTGTCTGCTCAACAAACATCAGAGTTGCTGCTTGAACCATCTTTCTCCCTAGCACTTGTAGGGAAAGGCTCTTTAACTCCTCAGGCTCAGAGCCAAAGCCCTCAGGCACATAAGGAATTGCTAAAGTGAGACAGATTGCAGGGCCACATCGTAACAGCCTCAGAACATCACATATATACACACATATATCACATATGCCACCACACACAGCCCCTCCTTTTAGTCCCTTACACAGCTGCTTTCACATATATTACTATAATCCATAAGAACACAGACTATTTGTAAAATATTGACGATTCCCTCTACACAGAAAGTGGGAAAGTAAAAAATGGACTTTTCCCTCAGGTAGAATTTCTTTTTTTTTTTTTTCATGATTGTTGTAAAAAAATCATTTCTCTTGGCTTAATTTACAAAAGTCTAAATTTTTGAAAGCAAGACAGGCTTTTTAAATTGCAAGTTGGTAGTGGCAGGGTCCTTATGTAAGCTACTCCCCTCCAAATTTTAAATACGTTGTTCAAAACTCAGTAATGATAATATTACACAATAATTGTTTTACTATCATATGAACTTCCCAAAACCACTGTAAACTAGGAACTCCTTAGTGATCTGCCAAGTCACATTATAGAAATCCCTTCTGCATGATGAAACCATGGAGAACGAGGGTGGAAATAGGGAAGGGGAAAGCTCAGCCATCCCAGCATCACAACCTTCAGCAGCATGGAAAACATTCATGGGGGTCATTAAAGAAGCTGTGATTGGTACAAGCAGGTATTGTGATGTGCATTAGATGTGCTCACCACATGTGGCAAACAGCCGTCGTTTTGTGACTTCTGCAGGTACTTGAACACCAACCCTGTTCTATTTTTCCTCCTGATATCTGAAATCATTACAGATATTAATGTGAAAGATTTTGCTCTGAGGTTGCAATACCAGCATTTTTATCCTGGCTGTTCATACAGGAATTGTGTACTAATCGTGTTATTCAAATAGCACAGTTCACTGCAGCTAGGCAAGCGTATGGTCTGTACTTTGGCTGTGCCTCAAAACAAGTACAATTATTGTTTAATAGTGAATTTCCTAGTTATTAAAATTTTAAATTCATCTCCATAACAATTGTACTCCCAAGGTGGGTTGTCGTGCCTCTTTGCAAACAAAGAGGGGGTAGCCGAGGGGCTGATGGCTGCTCCCTGTCATTCTGGCCCCTTCCCTCCAGCCCTGGATCAACGACGGGCTCCCTCATCCCCCTCCAATGCACCTGGATGGCACTCTGGTATCAGCTGGCTGCTCTGCAGGATTCCTTTAGCACCAGCAGATGTCCCTGCCATGTAAGAAATCGCCATCCAGATAATCACCTTAAAGGAGAAAACTTTTTTTTTTTTTGGATCAACTGGAGTAGTGTTTCCAGAATGGGAAGAAGTACGAGGAGCATCCTTCCTCCCTGCCTCCCTCCCACCCTCCCGGGGCACAGCCTGTGACAGAGCTGAGATAGTTTGTGTGCACGAGAGTACAGGCTGTCACAGCTTTCTGGCATTTCTGTAATACACTTACTACCACTGCTCTTGTCACGTGTGATCCGACAGAAATGGATATGGGAAAATATTCTGATGGAACCTTAGAACGTGATGGTGACCACGAGATACTTTGCAAAGGAAGGTGACCTGGTACTCACCTGCCTGCCTTCAGTGGTGGCTCTGGGAGTGTGTGTTGCTACTCCCCTGGGAATTTCCATGCCACCCTCCTGCACAGCATCTTCCCTTGATCCTTGATCCTCTGAATAAGCCTTCAAGCCCAGACGCACAGGGTCAGCGCAGAGGTCCTTCCAGCCCTGTGGCCTCTTCCTGAGTCTCCAGTAGCAAATATCTGAGGAAGGAATATAATAATATAAAAATACAAAATAACCTTTTCTCCTTCCTATCCTCCCAAACTCCAATTCTCAGTAAAACCTTTTCCATGCCCTTTCTGACTTTTTATGTTTTTCTATTACAAAAAAATATTTGAAACTTCTATCTTTCACTGACCTGTACAGTGCCACACCATAGGCACCGATGGATTTAGTGAAATAACATATATTCAATATTGATGGGATTTATTAAGTTTTCTATTCTCAGCTCTGCTCCTCTTTTCCCTGTGAATTACGGCTGGACAGAGATGTACATCCAGGTCATGGGAAAGCCTCAGTATGAGGATGAAAATAAAACAGAGGGAACAGCCAAGATTTTCCTACCTGGGTCAGCTGCTGCATCAAACTGTACCTGTCTACCTGAGCTGGATTTTTCCTCTCAGCCCAGACCTACCTGCTCACCCCTTCTCCCTGCTGGAGCTCTTGGTGTTCACACATAAAATAGTCACATTCCAACTTCAGCCTTTTCTAGCAGGAAGAAAAGACTGCTGAAGCACTAAGACGTCTCTTAAATATAAGATCTTTTGCAGATTTCTTCAAATGTTTACTTCTCTATTCCTGATTTCCATATTAATTTATTTCTAGATGCCTATCTCCAACTCTTTCTTTCAAAACCACTGATAAAACTCATTGCTAATGCACACCCTACAAATCTACATTTTAAAATTTGGACATAATTTAGCACATCATGTTCCAAATATAAATCTTACTACTATTAAATTATCATTTTATTATAAGAGCTTTCTGCAGTGTATATACCAAAACATTTACAATCAAAAATACCCTGATGGAACAGACCTAAGTGTTTTTAGATGTGAAAGACATATTAGAACACTGAATCTGGCAGTTAAAAAATAGATTTATTCATGTGAGGGCTTAAAAGGAAAGTAATTTTTTAATTTAGCAGCACACAAGTGAAGCAGAGACATTTGGAAATAAATCATAATAAAAAGTTGTATTCTCTGAAATGATCATAGTGAAGGACAGCTGTAGTTCTGTGGAGACTCTGACCAATGCCAACAGGAGGCATCATTTGATGCTGCACCCTGTTTCTCTTCTTTGCCAGACAAGTTAATAGACAAATAGAAATGCACAGCCTATGGATACATTTACTGTACCGTGCCCGTCTGAACGACTCCCAGCTGCCCATCCCAGCTGCCCTTAAGCAGACAATAATTCCTTGAGTGAATTAGATGCCTCATGGTAAGCACATCATTGCTTCCCTGGGCTAATCCAGAGTTGATCTGTTTGCAACATTTTGCATTGTTCCAAGAGAGGAATGAGACAAGCAGGTTTAAATTCACTTGGAACTCACGCCCCAGAGGTTAAGGGCTCTAAAACAAGATAGAGAAGAAAGAAAGAACATGGGATGCTTTCATTAATTTCTACTTCTTCTGGATCTAACACATTTCTTCTGTTGTTTAGGCTTTTAGAAGTGCTTCCAGACCATAGTATTCCTTTGGGTGCTGTAATGGCATTTACGGAGGCCAGAAGGAAATTCCAATGTATAAAACTTTCAGCAAGGGTGTTTTAAAACACAGAGTGATTTTGTGCCACATGAAAAGAGTATCATAGGAAAGATCAAGATATTTTCCTAAAGAGGACTAAACTTGTAAGCTAGAAAATGTCATCTTTATTTCTTGATGTTGATATATGGCACAAACATTGCCAGAACCAAAGTAGCTGCAAACTGGCTTTTCCAATAAATCCAAGGTACAGTTGCAGTTTAGTATTATTTTTTTATATGTAGCAAAGCCCCAGACAGAGAAATGCTCAGCAATGAGACACTTTGGAAACAACATCCATTAAATGTTTTAAGCATGTCCTCAATACTCACTCTATAAAGACATCAGACAGGCAGCAAAATTAAAAAGCAGCACAAGAAGGAAATCAGAAAATCAAGGATTCTTTTAGCTGAAGCCATTCTAGAGAAAATTTTCAGTGCAGAATTCCCATCAGACACACAGATAGCAAAATGCAC
>NW_020955300.1:41332-44257 GCF_003031625.1 Empidonax traillii | reverse complement strand
CCATTAAATGTTTTAAGCATGTCCTCAATACTCACTCTATAAAGACATCAGACAGGCAGCAAAATTAAAAAGCAGCACAAGAAGGAAATCAGAAAATCAAGGATTCTTTTAGCTGAAGCCATTCTAGAGAAAATTTTCAGTGCAGAATTCCCATCAGACACACAGATAGCAAAATGCACACAACTGTGTGCTAATCATAGCAGCACCATGAAGGAATGTCATATAGCAGAAAGAGCCCTCTGCTCATGTCAAAGGGAGCAGAGATTTGGAGTCCTGCTGAGCAAGTAACAGCCCTTTCTGGAGTCTTTCAATTTCAGTTAAATTTTGAGTTGCAGTGATTTGGGCATACAGGAACAAAACTTTCTCTTAATCACAGTCAGGGACCTCAGTGAAACTTAAAGATCTGTCAAAGACAAATGTAAAAAAAAATTAGGAGCTGCGTTTCCAATAGATGTTTATTATTATATCATATGGATAAATTTTGCAAAGGCAGCCTGCCAAATGAAGGTCCCCACTGTAGTAAGAGCTCAGCAGCAACAGAAGTCAAGAGAATCCATGTGACAGAGAGGCTTTATTAATGGCACAGCTGTGGGAAACATTTCTGGCAGAGCTGGCATCTTATTAGGTACTCCTAGTCCCATCATGAAATAGGAAACCGTAATGTTCATGTAACAACTTGTTCTGTGTTGTTGTGGCTAAGGGGAAAGAAAACACGTGGGTGGATTGTCTGGTGGATGCTTATCACAACTGAGATAAATATTTAGACTTCAGGAAAACAAAGGTGATTTGGGACATAAACAGAGCTGTGTTCTTGATTAACAAGGAAATGTTAATGCTTCCTTCAACGAGTAGATGGCAGCAGTACCATTTTCTGCTTAAATACTCTCCTGTAGACTATGCTTTTGTAATAGCTGGACAGAGAAAAATGAAAGTCCCTGTTCTGGAACAGGCAGCTGGAGGCAAACAAAAGAAAGAACACAAATAAGTGTAGTTCCTCTAGCAAATTCAGCTCAAGGAACTCATAATATTGCTATTTGGAATATAAACAAACATCTGTGAAACAAAACCATTTTTTCTTCCAAATAGGACTTAATTATTTTCTGCGCATGAAAAGAATGAATTCTGCCTCAGGTCTGTCAAAAATATTCTGGCCATTATGAATCTATATATTGAGCCAAGAAGAACACATACAGTGCTTGCATAATAGAGGCAATAATCAGGCTGTGTGCTCTTTTGTTTCCATTAACAGTGCGTAGCTTTGCCTAGACCAGAGGTAAGAACATGGCTGGCATGCACAAGTCTGTGCACAGCACAGCAACAGTTCTGTGGGTTTCTGTGGCAGAATGATAATTATTTATTTGATATTCAACCAGATTTGAGAATTTGTCCTGCCATTCTGTCTCCAAAGGTTGTCTCTGCTCTCTTCATGTGAATGCTTTTTCTGCTTTAACGGCCAGGAAATGAGTAGCCTTCAGGGGTTGGAAGCCTGACTGCTGTCTCCCTCTGAATTTGGAGAACTGAAGCTGTGACTCCTGTCCCCAGCTGTCAGCCCTGCTACACACAGCAGAGAGGAACAGATGATGGCCAAGTACTCAGAACGGCCAAATAACAACTGGAAGGATCTGCCTGTATTAATCCGGCAAAAAGCAGCAACGTTTTTGGTTGTTTAGAAAGTTTGAGTATCATGATTTATAACATGAGTATGGATGTAGTAACACAATGGCTCAATATTGGAGCTAACTACCTTCATAGTGCCTACTAAGTGGCTAAGGTTGGAAGCTGTATGCCAAAGAGTGGCTTTCCACTGGAAAACTGCTGTGCTGGAGTCACCAGCTCACAGCAGCTCAGTTTACCTTCTCCCACTGGAGTAGTGGCGTGCACACAAGGAGATGTGACACAACTTCCAAAGCTCACTCCAGATCCTGGTGTCCAAGACTACGACTTAGATTTATCTTGTATCACATTTACATGCATATGTAACCATGTCCTTCCTTTAATTTATATCATGAGCAGGTCCCTGGAACATAGACACAACAGCTTTTGGGAAAGCAGTCTGGGAGTGGTTTTGCTCTGGGTCAATTTGCTTTCCACCCCCCACACAATTACTACTAGTTGAGAGAAGGTTTTTGCAGACAAAAGAGCGACAGGATTTGGGGAAAATAGTATAAACATTTATTACTAGTAAAACAAAAGCTACTAACAAATTAAAAACTAAAGAACTATACCTAAAACAATTTCTACTCAAGTTGAAGTGCTATATATTTACAGTGCTATATATATATTCTTCCCCTTTTATACTAGTCCAAGGAGAAGAAGTAGTCTCATTCTCCATTTTCGGAGTTCCAGCTCTCTCTCTCTAGTAATAGATCTTCAGTAGCAGCAGTATTCTCGTTGCAGCTGGAACCTTTTCTCTCTCTTTCTCGCTCTGTGTTGGCTTCCAGGGCTGGATTTAACCCCCTCCTGGGCTAAGACCGAAGGCTGGGGGTTACCCAGGTCCCGAAGGGTCTTCCTTCCATAGGCTTGCAAGGGGACACTTGCTTACTATGGATCTTCTTCCACAGGGTTACAGGGGATAATGGCTTAAGAGTTCACCCCTGTTTCCCTATGGAGGTCCCTCCCCATGGGAGAAGAGTCCTTAATAGACTTCTCGGCATGGGTCTAGCACGGATCCACACACACACGGATCCCAGTATGCCACCTGAGTCGTCACTGCTCCAGCACAGGTTTCCCTCAGGGTCACAAATCTCCACCAGGACTCTGCCTCACTTCAGTCCTTCTCATGAAGTCTCGGTTCTCTTTGGTACATCCACAGACTCCTCTATCAGCCGCATAGGGGGTCTCCTTACTCCAACAAACTTTTACAAGTAGCAGGGATTACTTTTCCGTCTTTTCCCTGCTGAGGAAAGATAGCAAAAAGGGGAAGGG
>NW_020955300.1:39085-40674 GCF_003031625.1 Empidonax traillii | reverse complement strand
GGGAACAAGCCCCCCCTTTGGCACTTTACTTTTCTTGCTGCAGCTTCAGCTGCCAGCTTCGACCTTGGAAGCTCCGTTATCTTTCGGCTGGAATTCTTCCACAGCGGTTTCTGTCCAAGCAGTTTGTCTTTTAAACTTTTTTTTTTCTTCACTCTCTTACAAGAGAGAAGGGAGGACTTCAATGCTACACCTGCTCCCCCCACCCTGGCCCAAGCCGGGGGAGGAGGGAGCCTGGCCCTGCTTGGGCCCGCTACTCCTCTCCCCTTAATTTCAACTGCTGCCCTTAATTTCAACTGCGCAAACAAACCTTCTCTTCCGTTTTCTTAAAGATGTAATTAGCAAAGGCGTCACTGGACTTTTGATTGGCCTTTTTGTCTGGAAATTACCTGGACAAAACCATCCTCAGCCCCAGGGATGGGCTGGTGGGCGAAACCACGACAGAGAGAAAGGCATTTGCAAGAATAGAAGCCAAATAGACAAGAAGAGACAGTCATACACTGGGAGTCTGAGGAAGAAGCAGCTATTCAACAACCAGCTAACCCAGGACACAGGACAGATATATGCACTTTTCACAAGAGAGGGGATATGTACTGGGTACCAGTGAGGGGTAGGGAAGGACAGGGCTTTTGAGGAAACCTGCAAAGGGTAACTGGGGGGAAGGCAGTATTATCAATTGCTTCAAGAAGAGCGCAGTTTTGTACCAGTCTTAATGTGCTTAAAGCATAAGAATTTTGCTTGAGAGAGCATGGATTTTATTTTAAGATGAATCAGTGTTGTTTTAGGTGATTCAGTTCTGCCTGTGCTGTTCTGGGTTTGACATGAGACATTTTCAGCAAGTTGTTCAAGATGAAGTTTTGGGTTTCATTCTTCCTATAGAAAGAAAAAGAAAACTGTAATTGCAAAACATGACACTTGTGTATAAAACAATCTTGTGATTCTGGTGAACATGCTGTTTTCTGTACCTAGATGAGCTGAAACAAACCAAGGGCTCCTTTGGACAGTGTAATCCTTAGGAAAAGTTTTCTGTGGTTCTTTCACTTGAGGCTTATATCTTAGACCTCATTTTACACTCCTAAATATGAAATTTGGGAAATGTTAAATTCTATCCTCTGAATGTAGACAAGGAAATTTCTATGATGCTAAAATGTTGCTTATACCTTGAATATTTAGCTAAAGAAAGAAGTGATCCAAGAAGTCTCTTTGAAAAGTTAGAATAAATGAAAAGGCAGAAAGCCAAGGTAAAGCATGAAGAGTGTTAAAAAAGGTTGACTTGAACAGGCAAAGGTGAAATACGAGAGAAAACCAGGAAGGAGAGATGCTGACTGTATGGATTACCTTTCAATTTCTTATTCGTATTTACTGTTGTGTCTTTTGATCCAGCCACTCTTATTTATACATACAGAGAGTCTTACGTAGGTGGATATACTGCCAGGGGTCTACAGGTATAGACCACATAGGTCCATACATACAGGTATAGAGTCAGTCCATATGAGTTTATGGATAGACAGTGGGTTGGCTGGATGGAGAGCAATCCCAGTACATCCACTGGGAATGGGAAGGACTTGCTACATGAACAGGGGCATGGGGAA
>NW_020955300.1:0-39069 GCF_003031625.1 Empidonax traillii | reverse complement strand
GGGCTTACCCCCCTCCTGGGCTAAGACCGAAGGCTGGGGGTTACCCAGGTCCCGAAGGGTCTTCCTTCCATAGGCTTGCAAGGGGACACTTGCTTACTATGGATCTTCTTCCACAGGGTTACAGGGGATAATGGCTTAAGAGTTCACCCCTGTTTCCCTATGGAGGTCCCTCCCCATGGGAGAACAGTCTTTGATAGACTTCTCGGCATGGGTCTAGCACGGATCCACACACACACGGATCCCAGTATGCCACCTGAGTCATCACTGCTCCAGCACAGGTTTCCCTCAGGGTCACAAATCTCCACCAGGACTCTGTCTCACTTCAGTCCTTCTCATGGAGTCTCGGTTCTCTTTGGTACATCCACAGACTCCTCTATCAGCCGCATAGGGGGTCTCCTTACTCCAACAAACTTTTACAAGTAGCAGGGATTACTTTTCCGTCTTTTCCCTGCTGAGGAGAGAGAGTGAAAAGGGGAAGGGGGGGGGGGGGAAACAAGCCCCCCCTTTGGCACTTTACTTTTCTTGCTGCAGCTTCAGCTGCCAGCTTCGACCTTGGAAGCTCCGTTATCTTTCGGCTGGAATTCTTCCACAGCGGTTTCTGTCCGAGCAGTTTGTCTTTTAAACTTTTTTTTTTCTTCACTCTCTTACAAGAGAGAAGGGAGGACTTCAATGCTACACCTGCTCCCCCCACCCTGGCCCAAGCTGGGGGAGGAGGGAGCCTGGCCCTGCTTGGGCCCGCTACTCCTCTCCCCTTAATTTCAACTGCTGCCCTTAATTTCAACTGCGCAAACAAACCTTCTCTTCCGTTTTCTTAAAGATGTAATTAGCAAAGGCGTCACTGGACTTTTGATTGGCCTTTTTGTCTGGAAATTACCTGGACAAAACCACCCTCAGCCCCAGGGATGGGCTGGTGGGCGAAACCACGACAGAGAGAAAGGCATTTGCAAGAATAGAAGCCAAATAGACAAGAAGAGACAGTCATACACTGGGAGTCTGAGGAAGAAGCAGCTATTCAACAACCAGCTAACCCAGGACACAGGACAGATATATGCACTTTTCACAAGAGAGGGGATATATACTGGGTACCAGTGAGGGGTAGGGAAGGACAGGGCTTTTGAGGAAACCTGCAAAGGGTAACTGGGGGGAAGGCAGTATTATCAATTGCTTCAAGAAGAGCGCAGTTTTGTACCAGTCTTAATGTGCTTAAAGCATAAGAATTTTGCTTGAGAGAGCATGGATTTTATTTTAAGATGAATCAATGTTGTTTTAGGTGATTCAGTTGTGCCTGTGCTGTTCTGGGTTTGACATGAGACATTTTCAGCAAGTTGTTCAAGATGAAGTTTTGGGTTTCATTCTTCCTATAGAAAGAAAAAGAAAACTGTAATTGCAAAACGTGACACTTGTGTATAAAACAATCTTGTGATTCTGGTGAACATGCTGTTTTCTGTACCTAGATTAGCTGAAACAAACCAAGGGCTCCTTTGGACAGTGTAATCCTTAGGAAAAGTTTTCTGTGGTTCTTTCACTTGAGGCTTTTATCTTAGACCTCATTTACACTCCTAAATATGAAATTTGGGAAATGTTAAATTCTATCCTCTGAATGTAGACAAGGAAATTTCTATGATGCTAAAATGTTGCTTATACCTTGAATATTTAGCTAAAGAAAGAAGTGATCCAAGAAGTCTCTTTGAAAAGTTAGAATAAATGAAAAGGCAGAAAGCCAAGGTAAAGCATGAAGAGTGTTAAAAAAGTGTTTGACTTGAACAGGCAAAGGTGAAATACGAGAGAAAACCAGGAAGGAGAGATGCTGACTGTATGGATTACCTTTCAATTTCTTATTCATATTTACTGTTGTGTCTTTTGATCCAGCCACTCTTATTTATACATAGAGAGTCTTACGTAGGTGGATATACTGCCAGGGGTCTACAGGTATAGACCACATAGGTCCATACATACAGGTATAGAGTCAGTCCATATGAGTTTATGGATAGACAGTGGGTTGGCTGGATGGAGAGCAATCCCAGTACATCCACTGGGAATGGGAAGGACTTGCTACATGAACAGGGGCATGGGGAAATTTGAGGCACAGTGCATGCCACGATTGTTTCGTTTCATTTTTTTTATCTAGTAAAGAATGACTAAATGTAGTTAATCAGGTTTGCTCTGAGGTTTGCAAATGGCATTTTCCTACATTATCCCTATATTTTTCTCCACTTTTTTTGAGAAACAATTCTGCAAAGTGAAACTAAATTTATCAAAGATTTAGCATATGAACAGCCCAGACATGCCAAAGGATAGGAGCAGATGGTTTGTTCATAAATATGTAAGAGGATTCCCATCCTTTCTTTCTTAATGGTTTGTTTAATTTTTTCTTCTTATGTTTTATAACAGAAATGGGGAAATACTCATCAGTGCTTCAATTAATAAAAAGTTGTTATCACAACCATTCAGCATGCACTGATGCCAAGCTACAGTTTAGGGCTGACCTTACCTGACCTTAGTAGTGGAATCATTTAAGGATTAATGAAAGGCTGTGTTGTCACACAGGAGGAGGGGAAGCAGGTCAGTATTTTGTGGAAATCAGTGCTTTCACCCATTGTTTTACCACACATCAGCCTAATCCATTTTATCAGTCTTCTGTATGCTTATCCTGGATCACACACAAGGTGAGTAGCTGCCTCAGGACTAACAAAGGATACCATGTCTGAGCTGGCCAGAGTTCTTTCCTAGTACTAACAGTTTCTGTTGTAGATGAGGCACAGAAGTGATATCTCAGACTGAGCAATGCCTTCAATTTGTTAATTGACTTCTGGACTGCATGGTGTTAGCAAAGTCATGGAGGTTTTAGTGATTTAAGCAAGATAATGATAGTCAAAAAGGTAAGAGACTTATAGCTGCCCTTTTGTTCACAACTCTGAATTCAGATCAGAAATCACAAAGACAAAGCTTTTCTATCATTACCTCTTTCCCAGAATTTCAATTTCTGCTTAAAAAAACCTTACTGCATCGTGTTTTAGTTCATCTTAATCAAAAATACAGCAGCAACGCATGACATGCTTACAAACTGGAGCTATGCATTTGGTAGGGCTCCAAAGAGGTGAAATTCATACTGAAGGGATGTCTACCATATTAATATTAACAGAACAGCAGGGTGGCTGAGCACAAATGGGTGCAGCAAAAGAGGTACCTGGCAGGGAGGGGCAGATACACTGGTTTCTGGAGGGACCTAGTTTGCTCTTACTTGATATCCAGAAATGCAAACTGCTGAGAAATTTGCTAGTCTTCAAGTTTGTAACAGTCCACTTAACATCCATTTAATAAAAATAGATCCTGCAGGTCTGCCTGAAACATTACAGCTCTTTGGTACCAGCCATTTGTAAATGATCACTTACAATTTGGGTGAGGAAGGCACTCATGTTTCTTTTAAGGTCTGCCCCTAAAGCCCATGTGTGCTCATCTTTCCTCCTTTCTTTCACTACTCTTTACACATTTGTATTTACTTTTCCCTGCATTAAACCATACTATTTAAGTCCTATTTGCAGTACTCAGAGATTTGAAACACAATGACGGTAAATTATTTAGCAAACAATTAGAGGAAGGAGTGCAAACAGAACCACTAATTTCCAAAAGTATCTTTAATCGCTTGCTTCAGGCTCAGAACCCCAAGCAAATATTAAGATAATTAATCGTTGTCAACTTGTCAGTCACATCAAAAGCACCTTCAGTCAATTATGCGAACGTGTCCCTCATACTTCAGAAGGTGTGAGCACAGCTACCTGCTGTTTCTGTCAAGGTCACATTGAATTCACAGCACTTTTCCCATAGTGTAGAAGTTCAAATCTATTCTGATGGTTCCTTTAGGATTTTCAAGCCTTTGTTCAGCAATCGTTATCAATGAATGAAACCCTTGCTTTATATCTCCAATGAGTACTTCAAATATAACCTTTGAATAACCTCCAGTAATTGGTTGACAGATGACATACATGTGAGTTTGGATGTAAAAACTGTTCTAACAAAAGACAAGCACAGAGATGTAGAGTTCACGATCAAAAAGGCAAGCCAAGGCACCTTTCCAGAAGACAGCTCTTTCCATGCTTTGTTTTGCAGAAAAGATTTTAGCTTATAGAATTTAAGAGTACCTTATCACTTGATAGCAACATATTATGCCTTCAGTAACTACTTGAAGTATTAAATATAACTGCAAGTTGCTAGTGTTGGGAGTCCTTGGGATCCCTAACATCCTGTGAGATGTGCTTTCCCCACCCTATTTAACCAATAACCACCAGTGGGTGTTGTGATGGCTGCATCCAGCTTACTTTGGACTTTGGGAGTGGATGGCAACATGGTAGCCAAGGAATGTCTGGAATGGTGATCCAGACATCTTGCTGGGATGCAAATACGCCTATGAGTCACTCATTTTACTCTGTAAATAGTGGGCAGGCCAGGGCCCACTGAGCTCTCCTATTCAGCAGCAGGCTGCATGCCAGGATCTTTCCTTGAGCAGGGACACCTCCCAGGGTTACTACTCGAGGCTGAGAGATCCCTTCCCACAACAGATCATCAATAAGTGATTAATAGCATAATGAACTTTGACATCTTAGCTAAGTGGTATAAAGGACTGATTGTGCACACATAATCCTTTAGACATAAACTGTTGACCAAGTCAGGACCAGGAGTAGGATCCAGCTGCACCTGGATTTGTCTCTGAAAAGGGTTTTAGAAAGCAAGAAGGTCTATTCTGAACCTCATGACTGAATGGGAAGGTCTTCCTGACAGTTTTGTCTGACCCTGTTCTCTCTGTAGTGTACCTTGCCATTGAATAATCAAAATAATCGAATGATCAAGTGTAACTTGCCATCGATTCTTGTCAAATCACTGTCATTTCCCATTGAACATTTGCTCACTACTTTATATGATTGCTTCTGTCTTATGAGTGAAGTGCATCACTCCATCTAAGACACACGCATATCAACCTAGCTAGCTAGCTAGCTATCTGAGAAAAAACAGAAGGAATGTTGCTGGAGGTACACCAACACTCCCACTGAGAGAGCACTCTCTGCGAATAGAGCAACTCCAAAGACCCATCTTCATTTTGGTACATCCTCATAAACCTCCCAGGATACAGCAAGTGACTAAATTTGTTCCTTTACTGTCAGTTTTGCTAACCTAAAGTTATAAACCCACTTCAGTTCTTTTGCTGGCAATTGCTGGCAATTTAACCATTGTTGCTTTTAAATACAATATAAGTGTGGTTTAATGCATTTCTGTGAGATTTCATTGCTCTGACTTCTTAGTGAAGGAAAGCAGCATTATAAAGATGGAGCTGTACAGTTTGTCTTCTGGCACAGGACTCAACACAAATCCTGGCATTGTCATTTGCATGTGGAGTGCTTCTTGTGTTAGTGCTAAATATAAAGACAGGCACAGAGTGCCTCACTACCTTTCTCAAGGAGAGCACGTCCGTGTGGCTGCTGCACTGTGACCTACAAATGGAGAGTGCAAGGATTAGGTTTCCCAAAAAATTAGGCTCACAAAAGTTATTTACTGTTACTTTGGCTGTATTTATCACATGAAATCCTCAACCTCCACTGCTCAGGTTGCCTAGCATTCCAATGGCCAGCTTTATGCATTCAGACTTCTTGTCCCTGAGCAACTCATTTCTACCTCCGACAGAACGAATTAAACAAAACAAAACAAAACAAATAAAAAAACCAAAAACAAAACAAAAACCACAACCCCCCCCAAAACCACAAACAAGCAAACAAACCAACCAAAAAAACCCCAACAAAATCAAAACTTAAAGCAGCTAAGTTCAAGTAGCTCAGAGCTGCTTCTCAGGGCTCTAAAATGATTCTGTGTTTGCCAGCCCTGGAGGAGGAGGCACTGGGAAGCAGAGTATGGCCTCCCCTCACCACCAGCCCTTCAGGCTGGGGAGGGTCATCAGCGTGTCTGCAGGTTCCTGGGCCTCACCTGGGCCTGGTCCTCTGGCAATGCTTTGGCTTAAGCCTCTGCTTGCTCAGGACCTGTGCAGTGCATGGCAAGGAAGCCCAGCCCCAGGAGTTGTTTGCTTACTTTTGCAAGTCTCGCTAGAATGCTTTGCAGTTGCATCCTCAGAGCCTGGAGGCCATCCAGAAGAAACCAGCATTGAACCTAAACTCATTTTGGGCTCTGGAGCTGATGCTGCATTTTGGGAGCTAGCTCATGCCATACGCAATGAATGGCCATTTTATGCCCTGGAGCAAATTACTGTGGGGTCCCTTTCTCAGGATAAGAAACGGCCGTGGCTTTAAACAAGGGGACACGTCTTTTCAGCATCTGTATGCTTCTAACATCAAGAATGGTAAGGGCTCTCTAGAGACAGGTTTCACTGTACATTAACTTTTGCAGTGTGTCAGCTTTACAGTGTAGTTGGAGAAGTCACTATCCGAGCTCAGGGTGTTAGGACAAAGCACACCAATATGACAATAGAATTTTCTGGACTATCTAACATGAACTATAAATCTTGGTTGACTCTTCTCTGCTGAAGTCATCCTGCATGTTTACAGGTCACAACAACTTAAAAGGCTTTGGTGGCCACTCACACAGCCACAAAGAGATGCATTTGGCCCAGAAACAAGTCAGAGCTCCCTGTCGCTGGACAGCAGCAGAGGCAGCAGCTGGGACAGATGGAAAGTCATGCTTTGAGGTTAACGCTGATCCATGAGAAATAGTTTTGCACATACCACAGCACAATCAAGTAGTTTTGAAACTTTCTAAGAGATTAGAGAAAAGATCAAGGAAAAAAATGAGTTTCCAACACATGAAGGACAGTAGGCTGGATTAGGATGCTCAACAAAGAGGTTGGCTCAATAGTCCTATGTGACTGTGGCATGCAATTTCAGAAATAGTGGTTTCCCACACTGAAACTGCACATCAGAGGTACACGTTATACAAAGTGGGTAGCACTCTCATCACTGGCAGGGAAGGACTAACCAGGAGGCTAAAGAGAGAAATACACTGAGCAAAGCCAGCTCAGACAGCAGATATCATGGGAAAGGAGTTCAGCTGCCTAAAAACCTGAACTGGAAGCACCATCTCTCCAAAAATCCCAGACAATATGGGCAAAAAAGGGTTTGAGAGTGCTTGTGACTGTTACAGTGAAGAGGTGATCATTATATTTTAGTTCCTTAGCCTTTGAAGAAGCAAGAAAGCTGTAATCACTGCAGGACCAGGCTACCAATTTGGGGCCTCACCATAGTCCTCTAGCAGATGAAGTGGCGTATTGCCTAAACATTGTATAATCTAGTACTCTAGAAAAAAGATCACCTCCAGGGAAAAGAATTTATTGCCAGATTACTGTTCAATGAGACCTCATTCTTCACATGTGCTCTTGCATGTGCTTTGTATTCACTAAGAAAATTGCTGCAGTTGGATGAGCCCTCAAAAATTATTTGTGTCTTTTCTCACTGTCCAAAGAAGTAGACATTTTTAAAACAGGTGTAACTCAGAAAGTATTTAATATAGAACATTACTCTTCAAAACTGCACATGCATTATTATGCACTATTGAGTGACTACTTCCCGCGCTTGTGCGCAGACTTCAACAGTCATTTATGTTTAGGTCGTGCACTTAAATTACATTTACACTGTCCTCTGAAGAGAAGGCATTTTGTAAGGGCACTGAAATCTTCCGCACCTGCTCTTACTTCCTTAATGTAGCCAGAATGGTATAAGGAACATCAGTGTACACTAAGTTTAATTTGTATTAAGGTGTCCATCTTCCTCAGAGGAAAAGATAGATTACTCTAATATGCAAGGTTTTGTAAGAACAAAATGGTTCACCTAAAATTGTAGCTTAGTTGGTAGATTGGTTAGAAAGAATTATTCCCATGTAGATTCTAACATTGTATTTTAATAAATGTTTTAAATAAAAGGAAGGCTACTTCTCATGCAGTTGTGCTTTGTTCTAATGAAATATTTACCATGCTGTAATTGCAGTCCATCCCTCAGGCAGAAGGATACTGCCAGCCATCTAATAAATATTATACTATGCCTCAGCTAGTCTTTTTGAGGAAGAAACTTCTCTTGATAAGTATGAGTTGTTTGATAATTGTTTGTTCTGAGATGACCACTAAGGAATTAGTTCATTAAAGGGATTTTAGAAACAGCAGGGGTGTAAGATTCATCACATATCATCACATTTAACTATTCATTTATACATTCAAGAAACTTTACTAGCCATTCCTCACAGAGGAGAAACAAACCACATGAGTCAAATCATCAACTGCAAAAGCACTTCATAAAATCACTTCCAAGAAATACAGGAACCTCTTTTACAAAAGAAGCAAACAAACAAACAAAAAACAAAAACAAACCCAAACGAAAAACAAAACAAAAACAACAACCAAAAAACCAAACAAAAAAACAAACAAACAAAAAAAAAACAAACAAACAAAAAAAAACCAGACAAACCCCCCACAACAACAACAACAACAACAAACAGGAAAGCTAGAGAGGGCAATGTGTAGAACTAGATTCTCCCTCACTGCCGTAGCTCTGCTACTTGACTTTAATCAGCTGGCACAAAATCTAATTTAATAGTAACAAAGGGCATCAAAACAGGCCTGGGTTTATTTCCACACTTGAAATTCTGTAGTCAATGTCCAAGTCCAAGTGACTCATTTCTGAGTCACTTCCACAGACCGTTCTCACCTCTTTGGCCACTGCTGCCATCTTCCACTAGTGCTGATATGGGCCCAGCATCTTCAGACTCATGTCAATAGTTGATTTCAGTTTACATAAACCACCTGTAAGGATTCCTGTAAAACCAAGTTACTTGCAATAGTGGAAGTCCACGTAATGCTATAGAGAAGACAAAAAACCTCACAGAAACTCCCATACCTCTTCCTGCCTCTACTACTGATCACAGTTTCTCTGCTGTGGGAAAAAACACAGTGGTAACAGGCAGGGAGAGAGCATGCAGCAGGAGCAAGAGTGAAGCTGTTCATTTCTCTCAGTTCCCTCTCTCATTCTCTGCCTTTCCTTTCTGGGCTTTGATCTAATACTTCGATCTGACAAATGGAAAAGAACAGAGGATCGCCAGGAGGTAGCAATAAATATGCAGCAGTACTTTTCTGCCTTTAGTTTTCACCTTCATTCATAGCAGAAAAATTGCCTCAACATATTCTTCCTTACCGAATGGGGAGGAGGACACTTTATGCCAAACAGAGATGTATTTGTTTCCTCTTAAAAGAAAAGATCAGCCTCTTACTTCTGTATTCAGAAGCATGTATTTACAGAGTTGTTACATCGCCTACAACCAGACTTTAAATATTTATTGCTTGTGTGGTTTAAAAATAATGCAATCAGATGACAAGCAATCTTCCACAGATTCTCCCTCTGACAATATTTCAAACCATGGGGGTAAGCACACTACAGCTGGCTGGCAGCTTACTCCACAAGCAGCTCTGCAGGGCCAGATCCTGCTTGGATGCTGAGTTCCTCCACAACTGCCTAAGAAGCCCAGTGCTTCATATCTCACAGAAAAGATCCATAGTCTAGCAAACCAAAAGAGGGGAAAAGGATAAACAGGATAATAATTTTTAGCTTTGAATACTCTTGATGTGCCTCACAGAGGATTATGCTGGCTGGGTTGTGTGGGGCTTTTGGACTGCAGAGTGTGTACCAGCCAGCTGCCAGCCTCCATGTCTCCCCAGATCTCCATGAAGGAGACATCCTGACCAGCAATGAAGACAGAAGTCACAAAGAATGGGAAACTTTCAGCTGGCTAGACTAAATCCCCACCTTGACAAATATTTTCCTGCAATAACACAGGAAGCTGCAACATGTCTCAAAGGACCATACAACACTTTCAAACAGCTTGTGTGTCACCAATGCTCAACACTGACTTCCAGGAAAACACTGATGTAGTCATCTCAATTAGAACCGCTGCTAAAAGAGGCTAAGTCTTAGGGACCAATCAAACCTTCCCCCAAACACAGACTAGCTGTAAAGTGTGAGCTTCCTCCATAGTCAAGTATCATCTGGGAACTGTGGAATACTTTCTGCCCATTTTGTTAACTTTACAGAAGATAGAGTCAAATGTAAAATACAAAAGTTTTAACTAAAAATATTAATAATCTTTTAGATCAAGTCTTCTAGCTTCTAATCATCTTTGTGGGAAATACTTTCCTGGTGTGGTGATTCAGCCAAACCTCAAACTTAGCTCTGTAAGGGTGTCCAGTCTCTACTGAATTGTCCACAGTAGTGCATACTGCATTGTATAAGCATCTTTTTGAAGTGGAAGCTCTGAACCAGACTGTTAAACACAGGGCATTTATCTTCTTTTCTAAAAAGAAAAAAAGTACCTGCGGAAAAGTGAAGATGCGTAAGTAACATCTTAATACATATGACATCAGGAAGCTCTCCTGCTACTATTTTAATAATTCCTCTTGTGACTATAGACAAGAAAAGTTTATTTTATTTTTTGCCTTGTGCCTTGGCAAGTTCAACAGTTTTTCCAATTTTTCTTGTCATGGTCCCACTGTTATGAAAGTCCTGATTTATTTTCATACAGAGGGAGATCTTTTTGTGCAGTACATGGGTTGCCAGAGGCTTGCTGGCTTATTCCAGGAAAGATGAAGTCATTACCTGTGATACTCTGTAAATACAAAGAGATGAGATCCAAGCACATCATTCTTCTCACGCGTGGGTGGAGGTGGACCAGCTGAAGTTACTATGAAAAGAGTATAAACAGCTCTGTTAGCAGTGATACAGCACCCAGGACTCACATCCTTAGCTATAAGTATAGGGATACTGAAATAAATGACAAAATTGCTAAATGTGTCTCCTGCCCTAAGAAAGGATAGGAAAAATTACATTTTCCAATGCTTTTTCACTCTTAGAAAATATGCAAGCATGCAGAAGTGTTATTATGGCTTTTCAAAGGCTAGAACAAGCAAAATGTTGGCAACAGCTTTGCAAAGAAAGAGTCAAACCCATGTTATGAAGTAGTCATAGAGAATGAAAATAAAAGCATCATGTCTTCCTTTAAGATATATCAATATCAAAACATCTTAGTTTCCCAGATACTGTAAAAGAAGAAACCATATAAGAAAAAGTTATATGCTTCAAAGCACATAAGCAAAACACATGCCAAAATCAAAAACACTCAAGAGGAAAGCAAATTTTCACATCTCTTGTAAACGAAAGGCTAAACCAGCCAGCAAACAAAGGTTGTGAAAAGCAATGAAAAACTTGAAATAACGCCAATTAGATGGCAGAGAGAGAGGACAAGGGGAGATGGCCAGCAGTGAGCATCCTGTGCCCAGAAAACATGCTGGGAAAATGCCAGAAACAAGTGGCAGACAGGATTTTCATTCTGCCTAAACTGGTTTCAATCCTTGAGAGACTCTACTGTGCTGAACTGGATTATTTCAGTTTTCCTGAGAATAGGGGCATTCTCAAAAACTCTGTACTTCTGACAGAAAGCTGGTATGCCTTAATTTTGTCAGATGTTGGTTTAATGGCACTGGATCTAGGTGAGATAAGGGGGTTCACAGACTTGGCCAGAGCTGCCATCATGCCTTTGCTTTGGTGGTATCCCAGCCTGGGCAGAGCAGACGCCCTCCCACTTGCCACCCACCACATGCTCAGAGGGCATCCGCTGCAGGAGACTCCAATGGCACAAGCTCATTTACCTGAGGAAAAGCCAAAGATTTTAATGAGTTAAACTCATATGCAACAGCTAAGTATGTTAATAGCTAAAAGTAACACTGTATTTTACTGCAAGAAGATTTCCTCTCTCCTTCATGTCCAAGGCTTTATTACACAGGAGAGCCATGGGCTGCTTTCACCTTGCATGAGCAAACTGAATCCTCAGAGAACAGCTTTAACAACTTACACTTCCAGAAAAGTCAGAGCTCTCTTCTCATGGGTAATGGGTAAAAAAGAACCAAAAACCCAAAAAAACTTCCACGCCCTGTCTAAGATAAAAGCTTTCTCCTGATGGCAAAGGTAAATCCTATTATCTTTTTCTTCTCTTTGGAAAAAACAGTTTTCTTTCTTCCTACCCCAAACAGTTCAGTAGTCCTTTGCCTCAGGTTTGTCCCCATGGAGATGAAGGCACAGGGAGAAACAGGGAAAGTGCCCTTGCCCCTTCCTCAGCTGCCTCCATAGACCTCCAGCCACCACATCACACTCCCAGCTCTCCTCCTCTGAGACCATTTCTCAGTGGTTTGTACTTCACAGAGGCCGGCTTTATACATCTTGTTTTCCCAAGCAGTCCTTGCTACCTCAGCACACAGGTTTCAGCAGCATCTCAGCTCTGCCCCTAATGCTGCTGCCCTTCTCCAGGCTGCCCTTTCTGAGCAGAGTGCTCATGTGGCAGGTTCCTGTTTAAGCAGTTGTCTGTCTCTCTATAGTCAGGAGAGGGCCAGGGCCAGCACAGCAGGTCCCAAAGTTGAAGCATCTCTGGCTCTGGCCTGACCAGGAGCTTTGGCCTGACACACAGGTATAATAAGATGGAGCTGTGCAACAGAACATACAATTTTCATCACAGAATACCTTCAGATTGTTGTCTCCAACTCAGACTGCTTTTAAGGGTAGTCGCACTCAATGCAGTGTTCTTCAAGGGCTTCCCACTGCCAAAACAGTCATTGACATTGCATGGTGATGTACCCAGAAAGGAGAATGACAAACAAATCTAGTCCCAGATGAAACACAAAGAAAAATTAATTAAACATGTGTATAAAAATAATTACATGCTACATAAAGATACATGCAAACTGACATTTTACAGATGACTCATACTTCCTTGTTTTTTTCCAGTGTTTCCTTGAAGCCTGCCCTTAGTCATCTTGAGGAAAGTGTATTTGCTTACGGAGCCATCTGCCTTCATTAAGAGCAGTTGCCTGATTCCAGATCCTCTTCACCACCAGCATGACCATATCTGCTGTAACAGCGTACGTAAGATCTCAAGACCATCCACAGATCTGCCTGTGTCTTCCAGAGCTTTTCCAATCCCCTGAAATGAAAAACAGCTCAAAACCCATAGAGAATTACAAACAGACAGATTTATAGGACAGCAGCTTCTTTACAGACTGCTGCAAATGTTCGATTAGATTAGCTGTGACCTTGTGAGCATGAAATCAGCTTGATCACCATCACTAGTTCTGTAAGTAGAGACTAACACTGCAGGAAAAATGGGACTGTACCAAACAATAAACCAAAGTGATGTCTTTTTTTTCTAAGCAGCTTTATCAAAAATCTCAGAGGCCTCATTATAACAGACTCTGACATCCCCACCCCTCAGCTCTTTCTCTATTAACCAAAGTGTGCAAGGAAGGAATTTTAGACAGTCCTTGCAATGCAGCACTCATTGCATTACTGCAGTCACAGACCATGAATACTGATCTTCCTTTGGGGCTCACAACATTTCACCAGGGGCTCTGATGGCTGCACTTCAGTCCAAGGAATTCTGGTAACTTATACTACCCTGCAGAGTCCTCTCTGTAGCTACCCTGGTACAATGTCTCCCTCACTAGCCTTTTCTGTTCCCAGGCAGAAAAGTTCTGGTGAGGGGTAGCTGTAGTACCATTAAAAGGTGTGGATGTATTTCTGGCAAGCTTGAAACAAGGGAAGGAACAGAGCTGGTAGAAAGAACAAAATTTGCCAGATATGCAATAAGAACACCCCATAGCTGATTTGGCTGTGGGAAACGATGCTCAACACAGCTGGTGCCATTGGGGGTTGAAATGGGACCAAAAAATAAAATAGGGCATCAGGCAAATAAGAGGTTTTCAATTAAAATCTAAGGCACATAAAGCAGAGAGAGGTAGCAATTTAAGCAGGAGTGTTTAGCTGTGATGTTTTGTAAGGAATCAACAAGGCTGATGTTAATAGCCAGGAAACCAGGAGAAGGGAGTTGCAGAAAGTAGGAAAGGGACTGAGAGGGAAATGAATGAGTGCTCTGGGACATTTTTTCCCTTCTTCTATTTCAGAGAAATACTTCTTTCAAGTTGTAATAACCTCCCTGAAAAGCAAATTGGACTGAATGCTTTAGTGCAGCTGCAGTATGCTGCCCTGCTCCAGTGAAGCACTTAAGCACATACTTACTTTCAAGCTTATGGGCAGCCCAGAAAGCCAACAGGACTATGCATTTTCTTGGAGAGAAATATGAATATAAATGCTCTGCTGGACTCAGACCTGGAAGCTAGATTCTGCCTTCAGCTGCAGTCATGTAACTTCAATAAAGGCTGGACTGACAGCTGGGAAACACCACCCTGCATGTACATGAATGTAATGAAAAAAACCTTACCAAAGGAAAGCCACTGAATTGAACTAATATATTTAACTTTTACATAATAAAGTTACATTTTTCAAGGCAGTTTTCAAAGAGCCCTTGAATATGTGCTGTACATCCTTCTTCTTCTGCCACTCTTCAGGAAATCCTATACATCTAAATGTACAATCTAAAAATACTTATTTCTTACAAGAATTATACATTTTGTTCTGTGTAGCTTGAATTGATTGACACAAACAGATCTCTTTTATTTTTACAACTGGATTATTTAATTTCTTTTCTTAAAACTATTTCTCAGCAATGACAAGGCAACAGTTGTGTCACACAAAGACACACAGAAGAAAGAAACCATCCAGTTGAAAGGAAGACTATCTATCCTCTGTACAGGGGACAAGACTACAAATAAAAACTTACTGATCTGAAAGAATATTGAAAAGTACCAGACAGGTACTTTTTACCAGACAGGCGAACTGTTTTACTGTTAGCCACACTTCAGTACATCCTCCTCCAAACCCAGCATGGGCTAACGGAGAAACACTCTATGTGCCTATTGATTTCTTTATTTAGTTTCCAGGCAGTGGAATTACAGCACAGGGATCACTGTTTTCAACCGTTTTGCTTTATTCTGCAAAGTGACAAAAAGGTATACAAAATTTTTGAGCTCTTTTGGCAATTGCAGAGATATCTCAGAACCAAAACTAATTCTGAGCTGGTATTAAGTATGGTGTCTTAATCACATGAGATTTTGACCCTCTTCAGGTTGCATGTCATCAAAACAACCCTAAATTTCATTTTGTGAGGACCCTTTCTTTTCAGATAAGCAACAGTGTTTGAATCAATTCAAATTACTAACCTCTACCAATGAAGGTCAAAGAGGTTGTAATCCCCTGACAAACAATGCTGGAAAACTGGTAACAACAAATGAGAAGAAGGCTGAGGTACTCAATGACTTTTTTTGTGTCAGTCTTCAATGGCAACCTCTTTTCCCACACCTCTTGAGTGGATGAACAGCAGGATGGGGACCGGGGGAGCAAAGTTCCTCACACTGTAAGAGAAGATCAGGTTTGTGACCACTGGAGTAACTTGATGTACATAAGTCTATGGGACCTGATGAGATGCATCCCAGAATCCTGAAGGAATTGGCTGATGTAGTTGCCAAGCAATATGCCATTAGATCTCATAGGAAGAAATTCTTTACTGTGAGGATGATGAAGCACTGGCACAGGTTGTCCAGAGAAGCTGTGGATGCTCCATCCCTGCAAGTGTTCAGGGCCAAGTTGGATGGAACTTTGAGCGACATGGTCTAATGGAAGGTATTCCTGCTCACTGCAGGGGAGTTGGAACTAGTTGATTTTTAAGGTCCCTTCCAACCCAAACCACTCTATGATTCTATTGTGACTATTAGTATTATATTTCATTTAGTGTCTCACATGATGGGAATGCCCCAGAAGTTACACAAAAGACTTTTGAGCACTCCAGGCACTGTGGATGCAACATGCTACTACTGTAATTCTTACAACACCATGTCATGGAAGTCACAAGTCAAATGGAACTCATGACTTAAAAGCCAAGCTGGACTTAAAAATTATCCTTATATGATCCATGAACTTACACTACACAGAAAAAAATTGTAGAGAAGAATATCACCTGGATTCCCAGACCTTCACCTGCAGTCCTCCCACTCACACTGTCACGTGGAGGTGGCTGGAGTCTGAGAAATACACAGATGCCAAAACCCAGTCCCTTTTCAAACTCTACCAAGAAGTGAGACAGCTTCTATGAGGACCAGCTAAGGGCTTTGGGTTTGTCTAGTTTGCAGAAAAAGATGAGAAGGGACCTCTCTTCAGCTTCCTGAGGAGGTAGAGAAGGAAGTGCTGAGCTCTTCTTCCTGGGGTCCAGTGATAGATGGCCTGGGAATGGTTCGAAGCTGCATGAGGCAGACATGTCACTAGGGAACACTTCTTTATCAAGAGGGTGGTCTGGAACAGGCCTGAAACAGGCTTCCTAGGGAGGTGGTTGATGTCACAAAACTGTCAGTGTTTAAGAGGCATTTGGACAGTGCCTTTAATAATAATTTTTTTTAGCTTTTGGACACCTCAGTTGGACTAGATGGTTGCTGTAGGTCCCTTCCAACTGAAGTATTCTAGTCTAGTCTAGTGTCATGGTTTTGCTTGTTCTTGGAAACTAAGCAGGAATTTTCCCTTCCCTCTGCCCACTGTGTGAAGGGGATGTTGAATGGGCAGGTTGGCTGGGGCTTGGGCAATTGACTAATGCAAAAGAAGTGGCTGGTAGAACCACATTCCAAGTTGATGGCCCTCAAGATCTTGTCTGTGGGGAGGGGTGAGGAGTTCTTTTTTACTTTTTTTCTCTCCTCTCCTGGGAAATGGCAGGAAGTTCATTGCTGCCTGAGCTGGGACAAAGTTTGGGTGGCAGGAGCTCCGAGGTGGTTTTGTTCTCACCCTGGCTGCCCAGTTAGCTCAGTCCTACCCAGCCCAAGAACGTGCTTGGATTTTTCATTGGAGAAGAACCATTTGGGAAAGAAGTGACCTTCTTTTCCCTCCTCTGTTCCGGTGGTTTTTTTGGCAGCAGTTCTTGTGCACATCAAAGGAGAGGGGAAGCCACACCGCATGACTCAGCCAGCAGGACAGAGTGAGTTCCCGTTGAGAAGGACCTTTTTTTCTTTCCCTCCTTTCTCCTCTTTCCCAATGAGGGGGAGGGAAGACCTCCACTTTTGCCTTCTCCAGCACACCCAGGGAGCCCCCCACCTGGTGACCACCAGTGATTCAACAGCGTCCCCTGCTGGCTGGCACAGAACACTGCAGGCTCTGCATCTCCAGTGATCCAGCAGCACCCCCTGCTGATTGTCGTTAGAATTGCACCAACAGGCACAAACGGAACGGTTTACTTTTTTAGTTAGTTTGTTTGTTTGTTTGTTTTGAGGGGGGATTATTTTTGGGTATAGAATTATTGTTTGGTTATTTTATTTGTGTCCTTTCATTGTTCTGCCAATACACAGATATCTTTTAATAAAGTACTGTCATTTTTTCCTTTTTCCACACTTTCTCAATTGCAGCCTCTTAATTTCAGATCTACAATTGCTTAGAGGGAGGAGTTTGGGTCTTCTTCATAACTCATCCTCAGCAAAACCCTTGTATCTCATTAAACTGAGACATCTAGTCTAGTCTAGTCTATAGGAAGATACACATGCAGAAAACATGAAGAGTAGGAGGTTGCAGCATCACACAACATCCTCAGACAAGTCAGCACGGTCCCGTTCAGGAGACACTTTTTCAGTCCACTCAAGTCAGAGCAGTGGTGACTTCTGGGAATGAGGATGACACCAGAGGGCCCTTCAAAGCTTATGAGACTCACTTCTCTGAAAAAATGTGTTTTGAGGAGAGACATTCAGGACAACCTTAAGAATTGACTGGCTGCTTTTCTCTTTTATATTATGCATTGCTTTATTTTTGCCTCTTCAGCATGGCATTAAAAAACCCAACCAAACAACAACAACAACAGAAAACAACCAACCCACAAACAAAAACAAAAAACCCCACAACCACTGACAAACAAAGATGTGACAAGTTTTTCCTCTGGGCTGCATGAAATAGGGAGCTCTGTACCAGTGAGTGATAGATAAACTCCATGGAAGAATGAGGTGGCCAGATTGCAGCAGGCCTTCAGTGCTGAACAGAAACCTTTCAAAGCCCATAGACACCCCAGCCATGGTTTGCTGATGCCCTGGGTTTTGCCATAGTCACTCTCACCACAACAGAGCCATCAGAGCGTGTAACTCAATTAGGATGGGAAAAGTGTGCATGTTCCCCTCACTCCCCCAGAGAGCACAAAGGACAACCTGGCCAATAGCCAGGCACGGGGAGGAGGAGGCTGTGTGCTCACAGGCTGAATTTTGTACCTCTGAAGCTTTGCTCCAGTGTTATCAACAACCTCCCAAACTCATGGGAGAAGCAATCTGACACACAAATTACATGGTAAGGGGTGGTCTCAGTTTATGAAATATTTATGAGTGACCAAAAAACCCCAAAAAACAAACTGCGGGGGGCAGGGAAGCATTCATTGCTGAATAGTCTTGAATACTCTACTGACTGAGATAATAAGTTTTATAAGCCAAGGTTCAGCCTCCTGCAGCTGGCATCGCCTCTTGCTGAGAAGTTCTGTTGTCTGTGGGACAGCATCCCCAGGGTGGATCAATGCTGGAGGGGAGGCAGGGTTGGGGAGGTTCCAGCTGCCTGTATACAGGCTCTGGTTTGGGCTCCATATGTAGGGGTTGGCCATCTCAGAGAGGAAACCATGATGCTGAAGTTAAAGCACAAGAGCTATGGGGTTTATTGCTGCACCTGAGGTATCATCTGTTTTTGTGAAAGTAAGTGGAGAAATGGGAAAACATAATGGAAGAAATCAAAGAATGTTAGGAATCTTTACTTGATACCTTCTACCACATGCAAGGACTACTGATGATTGAGAGAGTTCCTCTGAACATTGTAATCCAGGTAGTTTTCAGTGAGCAGGTGATAATTCAACAAAATGTTGGGGTTTTTTTCTTTGATGCCAATGAAAATTCATTCAGGAAACAGGTGGGCAAAGGATTATTGCTTTTTGGAACTCAGATTTGATTTTAATCTGAACCAACTTTTCAGTTTGAAATTAATTTTTTATTAAAAAGAAAAACTGCCAAAATGTTTAAAACATATAAAACCAAATTGCAACCAAAAAATTGCTTGTAAATGTCATTCTGTGATGGTCTCTGAACAGCTGAGGTTTTGCTTCAGCTCAGTTCAAAAACCATAGCAAAGAATAAAAAATATTGAGTGGGTAGAGAAAGCATTTTCTCAGCATCTCTGATGATAAGTCACAGCAATGGGAAGAAAACCCCAAGTTTGTGTGTTTCAACAGCCAAACACAACAGCAACAGTTTTGCATTGAGTCGTGCTAGCGTTTGGCTGCTGCCTTAATAATAGCTCTGGTGGTATTTTATGTCTTTGCACCAATGGAACCAGACACGTTAGCAACAGTGATATTTCAAATTTTATAAAGTTAATTACCTGATTATCAGTGCCTACCATGAAGTGTACAGGGCACTGAGCACTTGGTCTCTCAGGGTACACCAGAGGGCTGCTGCCCTGTGGGGGAAGGTCAGCCAGGAGCTGAGCACTGTCTGTGGTCATCAGATTTTTTGCCTCGCTCTGTAAATTGCAAATATAGTGCAATGCACTGCTTCAAGGAGTTTCACAGCTGGACTCTTTTTTTCTAGAAATAAAAGAATGTAATATTATACTCAGCATTGTATCAGGGTCACTTGGGCCACATGAACAGGCTCAAGAAATAAGACTCCCTGTTTTGTGCAAATGGCTGTGTACTTTCAACCTAAACTTGTAGTGAGGTTTGTATAATTGAATAGGGCTATAGGATGTGGTATATTTCTCTTCTTGATCTTTAAAGGAGATGGGTATATATTAGAAAGAGGCTTATAAAACTTAAAAAGCAGCAAAGGATGCAAAATCCATTTGCTGGTGTTTGCACAGCTTAGTGAAACTCTACATAAATATTATTATACAATCAAATAGCATGTTGGCTGATGGTGAAACATATAAACAAAAATGTTAAACACTGACATTTTTTAAAGCCATTTAGGGAAATGCTTAGTTTCTGATAGAAGATGTAGATTGAATAATCCTCCATTGTCTTTATTCTTTCATTGGTTAGGCAGGCCTTAGCATCATTCTCATCAATCATGCAATCTGAAACAAATCAGCTGAAAATAAGGTCAATGAGGCAAAGAGAAATAGCTCGTTGTACGGGAAATTTCCTATTTTTCCCTATCTGATTAGTCACATTTTTACTACAGTTGAATTGTCAGCTAACTGTCAACTAATGCCCCAAACCTGCAAATACATATTCATGTGCATATTAACTGTAAAGGAACTTAGCCCCTTAGTCTGAGCTATGTACATGCATAGTCTTAGCAGAGTCAGCTTCTAAATTATGGCCTGGTGTGTGTTACACAATGTCAGCAAAGGCATAATGAATGACAGTTGTGGGGTCTCACTTTTGAGTTTGAATCTGCTAAAAATGCACATGTCTGACATTGTTTTCTTTTTGCTAATGCAAACATTTCATATGCTTCTCAATTTGCTGACATTTGTTTGAATATACACAGATCTAAATGATGAAACTTTGTCCCTCAGAATTCCTGTAGGCTCCAGAAATAATGGTATCAAATTACAAAAATACTGCTAACAATTTGCACTGGATGCAAAGAAAACCACTTGTCCTGCTCACAAGAACAGATTAATAAAACATTGACAATATAATATTCACTCTTTCCTTTTGCTTCCTGTACTAATGCTTTTGCATTAGCTGTCATTATTACAGAAGCAAGAATAGTATCTGCAAAACTAAAATTGAATTGTTTGGTAAAGGGAAAAAAAAAAGGCAGCACATTAACATTTGAAAACATATATAGTAAACTTTAATCCATATTTTAAATTGACAAAGCCAGAATTATTTATAAAGCCTGTCCCATTAAGTTTGCAGGAAGTAAAGGCGAGAAATCATGCCCTGCTACACAAACATTTTATTACATTTACCCACCACCAATGTCAATCCACCATTATAACATTGCTCCCCAAGAAGGTTCGTATTGTGGAAAGCAGCCAGCCTCATCTGCACTATCTCTGGCTGCCCGTGGCTTCCATATGGTGTGTCTTGCTAATACTGGTCCCTTACTGTCTTGCTGCCAGAGACTGACAGTGCCTGAGACTTGTTATGGTAAGACCTTAATGATTAAGATATCAGGACCTTTATTATGTTCCTGAAAGCCTGGCTCTAGGAGCCTTTGAGCAGAGCGAAGTCTCAGCATCATGGAACAAGTCTTCCTGAATGGTGACTGAGCCTGTGGAGAAGCTGTAGTCCACGTAACTAACTTGCATTTCCCTGACTATGAGGGATGATGGGAAGGAAAAGGGCTCCCATCAGCGCTCCAGGTAGGTGACCTTGTCGTTGTCAGCAAGAAATGGATGCTCCTGCTGCTATTTCTGCTGTGTAAGAGGGACTTTGTCCCCTATTCCAGCAGACTAGGGAAGCTCAAAGCTGTTTACTTCGCTCAGGTGGAAGGAAGCTCTGCGACTGCCACAAGAGGGTCAGAGTGGTGCAAGGATCACCTTCAGCTGAATTTGGACTGGTTGCAGAAGAAAGGATCCTGGTGAGCATAGCTAAGCACCTCCTATAAACATGGCAGGATGTCCTTTTCCTTTCACTCTACAGAGCTTGACTTGAGATCCAGGTACAAAACCCTGCTGTATGGGCTGCCTGCAGCCCAGACCTAGTGTATGGATGCTCTGTCAGTGTGAGACCACACCCGGAGGGTGGTGTGCTGTGTGCCATGCCCAGGGCACTGCACAGGCGTGTTTCAGGAGGAACAGGCACCTCTCCAGGTAATGGCTACATTCTGTAAAGTTGTTTCATTTGAAACAGGGCTTTCAGCCCTACAAATTGCCTTCACCATCTGAGTCCCCAGGTGAAATGCGAGTAAGCAAACCTAATGCTTAAGGCAAGGCAAGTCTTATTGGATACCAGATGGTTCATATGTAGATAGATGCATATGGATGCACGTGGGATTTCAGCCTGATGGGGAGGGTTCCACGCTGAACGGGTTTTGTTTCTTTTGGATCAGTGGTGGGGAAGAAAAGCTTCGCTGGAGTTTATAAGACCCTTTGGGAGGCGCCTCCAAAACACACAGCCAGGCATGGAATCAGTAATGTTCTGCAGGGTGCCTGCAGCATATCTGCTGGAAATAAAAGTAAACAGCACCTTTTGTTGTTGTTGATTGTGTAATGTACTATTCCATAAATTTGTAAATCTTTGTAAACCTGTGCATTCTGTTCCAAAGAAGACGAAGCCTCTCAGTAAACAAGAGGTGCTTACATATATGTGTAGTGTTGCAGAGTTGCCAAACAGTACTCTTGGGAAGGAAGCCAGTCACTCAAAGGCCTGGTCAGTGTTTTCGTTGGAAGATTGCTGCTGGAAATTGCTGCTGAAACATTTTCACTTAGGTTTTTTCTTCGAATTAGACATATTCCAGAAAACTTCCAAGGAACCATAATATTTTTCTCCAAAATCTTGGCTATACAGGAACAAAGTACTCCAGCCAAGTCTCAAACTAATTAGCAATTTCTGCAGTGCTGCCTCCCTGGAGTTTTAATTCAGATAATTTTTATACCTGGTGCCCACTCCGGGTTCTGTGTATGCCATAATTCGCACTGAAATATTAATTCTGACTCACAAGCAGTGAGACCTTCTGACACAGATGAGACCTTGGGGCATTTGGGGTGAGCTCCAGTATACAGATTAATATAATATATGGAAATACAGGAAACATGGAATTTAAGAAATGCTTCATTGTAAAGTTTTGTCATGATGTAAATGAAGCTTTCTTTTGTATTTGGATGCCTATTGAATCAAAATTTCACCTGTGGGACAGGAGAGGGATGGGTCTGGGAATTCAACAAGCAAAGTATCCCCTAGATTACCATGGTGCTTACAGACTGTCCTTAAAATTATAAAACTCAGCTCCATAGTAGGCCTTTACACCACAATAAACCCAAACAGCTGCTTCCAGAGGCTGCCAGCCTGGGTACATGTTAAAACTCTCCTAAGGCACAATGAGCTGTGCACTGCTACAGAGGTGCAGGTGGAAGGAGCAGAAGGCAAATAACTGAGAGGACCGTCCCAACTGCCAGCACACAGGATGATACATTCCTGGATGAAGATGTGGTTCCTGAGATGTTTTCTGCGGCAGTTGTAGGAATCAGAGAAGGTGACAGAAGCCTGTATGTCTGATTTCTCCTCACTTTGTTGCATGAATAACATGATTTAAATATTTTTATCTTCTTACTTCTTAAAAGTCTTCTGTACCCACCAGCCAACACACCAGACGCTAGCGAGGAGAATGTCACCTTCCTGTCACCTCGGGAAAATATTTTTCATTCCCATAACACAAACTATCAAAAACTAAATAGGATAATTTAAAAATACAGTAATATTCTTAGTTGACTGAAGCAAAAGGTGATGCTTTAATATCTTATTAAGATATTAATTTCCTTCTACTCAAGTGCAAACATGGAAGTTCCTGTCACTAATAGACTAATATTTTATTTTTAATTTTTTTTTTTTAACTACTTGCATTACCTACAAGTCAAGCCAAAAAAAGACTACTGGATTTTTCCTTGTCAAAACAAATTTACCGTTCAGCACCTGTAATGAGAAGTTTTGTTCATCTGTTTATACAGTGGTTATGGACTATAAGGTATCCATGATATATATGTCACCTTGTTGAATATTTCTTATAGGTGCACACTGAAAACTGCTCACATAAAAAAAGCATGAGGGTAATTTGGCTTCAGCTGGCACTCAGCCAAGAGCAGGCCTGCCCATGGCTGCCTGGGTAGGCACACCTTCAGGTCTTTGTATAAAATATTCCTCTTCCACAGTCATTCTTGAAAACATACTTTTCCCATATCAGTGTTCATGAATACCAAATAAAAGGTAAAGAAAGTGCCCTCGAAGGAAACTCTTAATTTTTATTTAAATGAATACTTAATGAATCTACTTAAGAACTTGCCCCAGGATATTCCTAGAACTATCTGTGAGCAGAAACCTGTAAAATTAAAATATGAAGCATTAAACTTTTTATAGAATGGGATAAACCTTTCTTCCTCTTTCAGAGGAATAAAATTCCTGTGGCAAAGCACATAGCACATGTTGCTGGTGTGACAGACACCTGAACACATTGCCTGCATCATGACTAATATGTAAAATAAAACAGATTAAACATGAAGTCCTTAGGCTTTTTATCCTCCAGTTTATTTGGGCTCTTTGCAATGCGTGTCTTGGTGAAGGTTCTAGCCTTTGTCTGTGACCAGCAGCAAAAATTACTACTTTACTTTAGTGGGTGAGGTGTTCTGTATTGTTTTAGAATACAGAGCTTTAATTTGTAGTATTGATAGAAGCCCTCAATGAAATTTGATTCGTTAAGCATCTTCATGCCCGCAAGAAGATGACAGGTATTATCATTTGATGCAGAGGGAGGCAAAGAAATATCTGGCATGAGAGCTCATCTCTTGACTCAGACACTGACCTTTCCAGGCTTCCCCTCTAGAAGATGAGTACGAGCCTCAGGCAGATTGCTGCAGTGCTTGCTGCAGGAGGAGAAGAGGTTCAAAAGGAGTATTTGCAGAGAGGATCCTGCCAGGCAAGCAACAGGCTGGAGATAGACAGGTGCCTGGAGCATGTGCAGGTGTGCTCCGGGACGTGAGCACCAACACCATTGACATGGGCTGTGCACAGCAGTGGTTTAAACAGAAGAAAAAATGCCAAGTGGAGGAAAACATATTTTAGCTCTCAGGATGATCAGAGAGAGCTATTTCCTTAAAATTACTGATAAATAAGTTCAAAACCAAGATCATCCTCACTCAGCTACACTAAACTGTGCCACTACTGTTTCTTGCCCTCTCCGAGGGCAGCTCTACCAGCACCGTAGAAGCACAAATGTTTCCTCAGCCACACTGGCATGCATGGCACTGTCTTTCTGTGCCATTCTCTGTTTTAAATCTCTGCTCTAAATCTCTGCTCATTTTTTCACCTCTCTCACCATGTCATGCTTTCATTAACATGAGATTATTTTTGCTCTTTTTCCCTTCAGTCTTCATACTAGATTTCATTTTCATTGGTTTACTGACCTTTTCCCTTCTCCTAATGGCTTTGTTATTGAATGTATGATACCATAACAGACCGAACACCTCTGTTTATAAAGAGGTGCCCCTCAGGGTTTTCCAATCTTGCTTTTATATCCTGCAATGAAATTCTATATCTTTGAGACCATTCCTAGCCCCTTGAAACTGGTGGAAAACTTATTACTGATTCCAGAGGGACATGACTGATCACTAAAATCAATGAGACTCTAGGATCAAACGTTTTACAGCTCCAGCTGACTTCAACAGCAATCCTCCTTGTGTATCTGAGGATGCAATCCAAACCACAAGTCAGTAAACAATTAATTGACCTATTTTTTAAGAAGATATGTCAGAGTTAATGGGCAATGTACTTAGGCAGCTTGAGGCAGAATTGAGGTCTCATGTTTTTAATGCTTTGTATATTTATAGGTACTGAACTCTGAAGAAAAATGTTGACCATCACCATAGTACATTCCTGTCAAAAACACAAGTCAGAGAATTTCACTGCACCAACCTCAGTTAAAGCACATGTCAGAAAAGCAAAAAGAGTTAATTATCCTCACATTTAAAATACAGCTTTGTATTTACAGTCTGGATTTCACTTAAACCCCTTACTATAGGCTCTCTAAATTTCTCTTTTCAACTGTAGAAACCTCTGCTGGCTTCTCTCAGCATAAGTACTTAGAGAGCGTGACCAGATTTTGAAAGCCATAAATTCTATGAATTTTGTAATATTCTGTGAGACGCCTCAGTATTCCTTTCATTTGCTTTTTCTTTTTTTTTTTCTTTTTTTTTGTAGAGCCTTCTTTCTGCAACCAGTCTCCAAAGGTCACCTTACAATGTTTTGCTATTTCCCGTATTAAGCAGCAATGCTTTTCAGCTGACATTCCAACTTCAAGTCATGCATATGAGCATGATGTGAGCTTGCTTCAGACCACAGTGAGAGGGCTGCAAACAAGACTGCTGTATAATTGCTGAGAAAAATAACATCCATTGTCAAAAGGGGCACTTCATCAAACAAAATTTAGCTGCATGAATACAAGTGTCTCCAAATATTTGGTTCATGCTAAAAATATAGCACATTTATTAAAAATATATATTTATAAACATTGGTATGAACAGACACAGATGTTAAGCAAATGAGAAAGGAAAAATAACCATGTAATGTATTTCTTCCAACATTTTATCAGGTTTAGGCAGACCTTGCTCAATGGAATTGTTTTTTTCATGATTGCACCATATGTTCATTCTAAATAAAAAGCTTGTCAGATTCAATGTAAGTAAAAGCAAAAACCAAGAGAAAAAAATCATTTGACCTAACAGACACGTGATCTGTGCTATGAAGCTATCTTTGAGTTCAATCTTTGCGGGTATACAGCATACATTTCTAATTATATATAGTGTACAGTTTCTTTCTTTTTTTTCTTTCTATTTTTTCTTTTTTTTTTTTTTTTTTTTTTTTTCTTTTTTAATTGAGTTAAAACAGCATGTCCCTGGTGGACTTCTTCAAAGCTACAACTTACATAACTGCAGTCATTCTCCCCCAAACTGAAAACCAAACCGAAAGGGAGAGGGCAGGACAGAAGAGTTAAGCTTATTACTGTGTGAAAAAGTCTTGTTAAATTAATTGTGCTTCAGTCTTCGCTGCCTGCAGGCAGTGCTTTTATGATGTGTTAATATAATACAGAGTCAATTCTGATTAAAGAACTTGTCAATAGTCAGCAGTGTTTGTTGTCACTCTTAATGGCCATTTTATCTGGTCTATTTGCATGCCTTCTAGTTTACAACGTTGTGTAAATATACACAAAAATGATCACAATGAGGTTCAGAATTGTCCCAATAATTCCAAGCATTGCCAAGATGGTTTCTTCTTTGCTTTCCTTTTCTTGACTGCCCTTATCTTCTTCATTTCCACTAGTGATTACCATCTTGGTGGCCAGTTTCTTTATCGTCCCCTTCAGGATAACCTAGATTTAGGAACAAAAACATCAAAATGGGCTGTTAGTTTGAGCTTCCAAACTCATATGAATAGTGGAGCCAGTTGCCAAATTTTTGCCCCGTAACACATGGGGATCATATTTTTACTAGCTATTTAGTAAATACTTAATTAAAACGATAGTTCAGCTAGCCTGTAGTGTCCTTATGACCCTCCATAACATCCTCTGCTTAAGTGCCAGCAGTCATTCCTAATACACATAACTCATCTGCAATGTTGTTGTAAAACTGGTTAGAAATGTACTGACAAGGTGTGACTCCACTGGCATCAGTGGGGACTTTGCCTGCACTGGGACTGCAGGAGACCATCTTGTCACATTGTGGAGACCCCAGCTTTACACTTCAGTACCAAGAAGCAAGTGGGTGAGGGAAATAAAACTGGAAAGACCTTGTTTATTTTAATAGGAAATCACCAAAGACAAAGGCATTCTGTCTCCTGACAAGAAGGCAGCAGTGACTTCCTAATAAATAATTCAAAATAAAAGCAAAACCAAAATAACATCCATCTTGGCTTTTATTTTCCTCATTCTTAATGTACGATGAAAAGTTACTTGCAGTGCAGTGAGCTGAAATGTATCGATCTGCCTGTAGGGAGAAAACAGCCATTTCCCAAGCAGCAGCCCCAGCCTCTGAACTGCTTAAAAAAAAGAAGATTCCTCAAATGCGGGATAAGCCCTGACTCCCAGCACAGCTGGAGCCACAAACAAAGAAGCTCCATTGGTCTTCCAGCCATGGGTAAACATCTGGTTGTTTGGATAAATTCTATGTATCTCTGTTTATGTACTGCAAATTTTAATCACATGGGCAAACCAGAGTGTCCCAGAAAACTGAAAAAGGTTGGCTGGTTTCCCATTGCCTACTGATCTGCCAACATCTGGGTTCAGGCAATGCCCTGCTGTTGTGTCCCAAGCTGTAAACCATATCTCATCATGTTTCTGCTGTAGAAAGCAGTGGTAGGATGTAGGAAAAAAATGCTCTCACAGATCTCCTGCCTATAAGGAGGGATTTGGTTTGATTCTTTAGTGAACCTCCCTCCACTAACTCACAGAGCAAAATCACTAGATCCCGTGGAGGGTATATATTGAGATGGTTCCCTGGGAACAGGCCACCACCTCTGTGGGCACACGTCCCCTCCAGCTCACATCACCGGAGGGGAGCCCTGACCTGCAGCTCCTCCGAGCTCCAGTGCTGTGCAGTCATGGAGCAGCAACCCAAGTACTGAGAGGATGGAAAGGACTAGGAGAGGTGAGGAAATCTTGCAATGGAGAGACTGAGAGGAAAAACAGAGAATCCAGACAAAACAACCTGTATTTTGTCATATTTGCAAGTTGTTCATATATTGGACAGCGAATAACTGCTGGCAGCTTCCTAGGAAGTGGTGGAATCACAGCAGGTACAAGTGGTTAGTGTTAAGGCAGAACTGGGGCTCTGCAGAGGTGCCACTGGCCTTTGTACTTATATTTGCATTAGCATTTATGTGTTTTATCGTATTGTAACTAAGGAATTCAGAGGAAAAAAAGAACAAGGGAGTCAGTAGACATAGGGAACCCACAGCGGACACCAGTCAGTGGGAGCAGAGGGCACCAGACAGAGGGATACTGCATCAACCACCAGAGCATGTTCATTCGACAGGTCTTGGGATAACCTGCCCCAGGAGAGCAAAGTTTTGGAGGCACCAGATGCCTCCCAGGGATACTGGTTCCTGTTGCCCCTCTTCAGGTTTCCTTCCAACCCTTGGAAACTCCCTGGAACACAGTTCCTCCAGCTACAGCCACCTACCGCTCCTCCTGCAGGACCTACCTGACCTACCTCTTCCAGCAGCCGAAGGGTTTTGTCATATTTTCCCCCAGCTAGTGTCCAGAGGAGGGCTTGGCTGCACCTGGCAGCCTCCCTATCTTATTAATTGCCACTGTGCAGTCAGTGATATCTTAACAAGCTACTTGTCTCTGGGAAGTCACAGGAGAATTCCTACCAAAGCCATTTACAATAATGTCACAACCCAAGCACATCCACTCCATGCAGCATCAGACCACAAACCCACATCCCAAGATATGACACGCAGCCATTACTTCACCCACAGAGCCATGAGTCATTTGGATATTGTGTTCTTTTCCCCTTCAGTAAATGGAGGTTTTCCCTCTGGCCAACTGTTTGCATTTCACTGTTTATTTGAGAAATCAACTGGGATTACAAATACAGTCTGATAAAAACCCCAGGCCTGGAATGCAAAGATTTGAGGGGAGAGTAAAGTCCTTTCTGGCTGGTTCCCACAAGACTTGAACATTCTTGATTCAGCACTCTGGTTCCTGCAGAAATATGGTCATACCCAAGCCCTTCTGGCTTGAAAAAAAACAGAGAAGGTATAATATATCTCTTTGCATCACATGGTTTGGGCAGTTTCCCATTCAAATCAACACAAACTCACAGGAGTAGTGCAGAGCCCCAGTTGGGGTGGCTTTGCACATGCACTGCAGCCGCTGGCACTCTCAAATTTGGTATGGTGACTCTGCACCACATGCACTGGGCAATCCTATTTCTAGGATTACTGTGAGCAGAGGCAGCATGGGGGTTCAGACAGCATCTGAACTCCTGTTATTAACATCCCCAGTTTTTTCTTAAGAAACACAAACTGCAGCATGAAGTGTCCTGCAGACTACTAGATCCTAAAATTAACATAAGTCTAAAAAGTGCCTAAATAATTCACAAAGAAAACATATCAAAGGCTATTAGATATAAAGACAAGGCCTCTGGCTTAGGAAATCCTTGAGTTGTGAATTTTTTTGAAGCTAAAAAACTCTTCTGGGGAAATATCACCACATCCTTGCCTTGTTGATAAGCCTTTCTCAGGCTGGCTAATGGGAAAAGTGAGGGTCCTTGGGCTGCATGATCTCTGGTCTGAGGTTGTGAAATCACTTTTTCCTCCTTGCAAGTTGTGTTTATTAGCAAGGAAATACTGGGTGGTTTCAAATCTAAACACTGCCAACATTAATTGAACTGTCAGATCATTTCCATCCCACTAAGGGACACTTAATTCCCTACTTAATTAGGGAGAAGGTCCTCAGTGTGATGCAGTGAGATGTGCACAGAGAAGCTGGTGGCTGGAACATGATGAACATGAGGGCTCAGCAAAGAGGCATCAGTAGTTGAGAATTTGTATATGGGCTGATGCACAATGTGATGTGTTGGAGGTCATCTCCATGTGCTCTATTTGGCTCAGACTATGATGCAGCCCAGGACAGCATGAACTGCAACCTTTTTGGATGAAACTACACCCAAAGATGTGCTCCAGGAGATCTTTGTGCTCTGTGAAAACTTCATTCCATGACAGTAGGTTTCCAGACAGAAGCTGGTGTCAACTAAAACCCCCAAAACATATGTAGTGTGGGCATTGGCACCACTGTTTTCCTTGGAGAGATCGGTCCAGAGGGTCCACAATGCTCACTATTTTATACATCGCCTAAACTACAAGAGGGACCACAAAATGGCTTGGTAATAAGAGGTGTTTAACATTCAAACAGAACATGACTGGGACCAAATACAATTATAGTAGTACTCTGCCAAATATAGCACGGTTGAAATCAGGGTAAGCTTTGACTTTGAACTGTGAGGAGACCAGAATCAAAATTACTTCTCCATATGTAAGGACTGACCTTGGGAGAAGAGGAGCACCCTCCTAACGGCTGACTCAAGCCTTTAACCTTCACAGATCTTATGCTCAGAGCAGTATTTTGACTGGCTGGGATTTGTGGGTGTTTTTTGCTATTGGGGAAATACTTGCTGTCAGTTTTAGTATAATTACCCCAATTAAGAAGATAGAAAAGTTATCTGGCTTTCTGAGTACCTTTTCTCAGCCTTTATTATTCTTTTCCGGAAATTGATTTCATTTCTTTGACATTATTTAATGTTTTTATGATACTTATGACACATTTTTCCTTTTATATTTTCTGGTGGTGCTTCATGCTTGTCAGAAACATTCCTTTTCGTTACCCAGAACTGCTGCTAGAACTGCTGAGACAGGATGTCTAGAGAGCACTAGATTTACCTTTTTTTTTTAAAATAACTATACTTCTTATTTAATTACTACCTCATTAGGAAAGCGCTTTCTTACCACATCAAAATTAATGTCTTTCCTTTCAAAAAGCTATCCATTAAATGATGGATATTCCATGTATTCTGCATTTTACAGGTAGATGAGGACAGTTCAGTGGTTAGGACACTCCTTGCACTATTCATGTCCTTGCACTACTGCTGACTTCTTGTATATCTACAGAAAATCCACTTAGTCTCTCTCTCCCTCACCTATGGGATTCTTTGAAGAATAGACTATTCAGCCTATGGCAGAAAATGATCCATAACAAAAGTGAGGCCCCAGAAATACTTCCAAAAGAGGGAGATGCTAACATGAAAAGTTTCAAACCTAACTGTGCTATAAAACACACCCACTACCCCAAATCTGTGGGCCCTACTGCACATCACTGCCGTTGCAAACAGTCCAGTGAACTAGCAAAAGCATTTCTAGCAAAAGATCCTTTTTGTGTCTCTTCACTCTCAGTGTGACTGATCTAAAGGTGATGGCTTGATGGCAGGGCTTTGGAAAAGTCAGCAGCGAGTGCACGTTTGTGAATTTACTGCAGTATGTTTGTCACATCGAAGATACAAAGCACATCCCTCACAAAGTACCTGCCCTGACATAACTGACAGCTTTTGAATATGCTGGCACCTTGACTTGATCTTGAAAAAGTTTTGTAATCTTAAATCATTTCTCTTCTAAGTCATTTTTTATAAGCTCCCTGAAGAGGCTGTGAATGGAGGGCTCAGCCAGCAGAATCTGAGCTCCTGGGAAGTCAGAAGAGGGGAGGATGGTCCGGGCTCTGCTGGGGGCCCTCAGCACTGCTCCTGATCAGCCCCATGCTGTCATATATTATCTGGCACCTTGAAAAACAAGAATGGAAACTTCTGAAAATCTCATAGGGTCAGACGCTCAGCAGCCTCTCTCTCCCAGGTTCAGCTTGGCCACCTCCATTTAAATCGGCTGAGGATCTGGCTCCTTGTTTTCAATCTACCTTGAATATCAGCGGGCACAAATTTTGTATTCTTAATCCATAATCACAGACAATCACCAGCCAAATTGTTTTGATATTTAAACTTGTTTACAGTCCCCAGGCTATTAGTTGTGATGACACATTAAGAGATAAGAGAGCTTTAATTTTCTGAGGATGGTTCCACCCTCTGGGGATAAGAAATACGCAGTGGAAACTTGTTTTGATTAGCAAACTGAAGAGGGCACAGAAATCAGACAAAGTGGAGTGTGAGTTTAGGTGCTGCTGGAGTTGACACCTTCCCTTATCTCACAAAGTGCTTGAATTACCAAACAGGGAGGAGAGGCTCCTCGAGGATTTAACCCCACTTGAACATCATGACTAAGTGCAGGTTTTTTCCTTTCCTCCTAACAAGTATCCTCATTTTCCTCCAAGGGCAAACTTGGGAATTTGGGTGCTTGGGTCCTGAACAGTCCCCAAGCAGGATGCTGAGTTAAGTGCTGCTGCTCGTGATGTGCAGGAGGAAGGTGCACTTGGCACACACATTTGTGCTCGTTTGCAGTTCTTTTTCTAGGGATTAGACTGGCGTATTCTCACTTCTATGATGACTTTGTATCCACTTCTGATCCTTGTGCTGTTTTGACTGGACAAGTCCTCTCCTAAATTCTAGTAATGCAGGATGTTGTCAGCTATCAGTCAAGATCCTGCTTAGGGAAGTGCTGGCGGGTGCAGGGACACACATTTGCATTTATTTTTAGAGTTGGATTTCAGGGAACTGAAAGGCACCATCTAAATGCAAGATAAGGCCAAGAGAAGCTCTGGGGCCATAAGAAGCTTGACTAAAAGCTCATTCAGACACAGCAGCATGCACAGGCAGTGCACAGTATGTGCGAATAGCAGATGAATTGAAATGGAATTAGCATAAACTGCAGAAATTAGTATACCCATGAAAACCAAAGACCTGCCATAAGAGAAGAGAGAGGGGAAACAAGGAAGGGTGCCCAGGGAGAGGTCGTTCATTAGAGGAAAAAAGATCAGAAAGAGCAGGAATGAGAGCCAGGTTCAATAACACACCCCAGCAGTGAGCAGAGGCCAGTGCCTAAAGCGAAGAGATGTCTCAGTGGAGAGAGGACACAAGCACTTCTGTAGTCCTCAAGCAGGAAAATAAACCCACATCAGCCTGTTGCTATGCTGCAGGTTTTAGTCAGTGGGAAATTCTTGCTATTTATAGCTCTACAGTCAGGATATTTCCAAAGGTCTCAGCAGTGTGAGACCCCCACTAGAATAAAGGGAAGCACTCAGCAGCAAAGAGGTTACTCTGAGAGGGCAGAATTCAAATAAGTAATGTATTACAGGGCTCATCCTGCTCTCCACCTTGGGTTTGATCCAGTTTGTTCTGGCAGCTCTTTTTGTCCCCCCAGGCAGCTCAGAACTCAGTGGAGACAAAGGACTTGCAGCCAGTTTTACACCTTCACCTTCTTTCTCCTCATTTATGTCTCTGGGACCACTTTCAGTCCTGAAATGCTTGGAATACCTAAGCTCTACTGTAAAGAAACCAGATAGTTTCAATATAAATATCCTTATCGTAGAAACAGAGCTCTGATCTGTAGCAGAATAATGATCCTCAAGCACCAAGCAGTTATTTACAGGCTCTTCCTGCCTCTGTGCAGGCAGCGCTATCCCCAAACTCACTGACAGCCTTTGGTTCCTCCACCTATGCCAAAGGCTTCCCATATCAGCATTCATAAGGCTTCCCAAGTCCTAGTTTGTGAAAGAAACAACCTGACTGAAGCAAGAATAAGTCACCTTTTAACCCATAGTCCTTTCCCCTTTCATATGAGATACACTGTGAAGAAAGAATTGTTATTGATCAAAATCAAGTCTACTTAAAACACAACTCGAAGCATTTATGATTAAGAACCAAAATTCAACGAATAAAGAGATTATTAATTTTCTGGTTGGAGCTAAACAGTGGTTAAATTTCAGTATATTTCTGTTTCTTTTAAATTGGCCTATTTTGTGTTCACAACCCATTTTCCTCATATACAGGACTGTGCTTGCTTGCTTGGTGCTAGTGCTCAGAAGCAGAAGTGTTTGACTCTTCAGTGCTACTGTAGCACACACTTGCCATTTTCCTCCTTTTAAATACTCATTATTTCTTTCCAGACGTTTAGACTTCCACAGTAAAAGTTGTGCAAGTTTTGACTAGAAAAAAGTCAGATGGGTCAAATTCTGATTCTATTTATTGCTCATATAGAGAAAAATTAAATCCTGGCTTGCTGGAAGTTAATGACAATGTTCTCTCACATTCACTGAAATCAGAGTTCATGGGCTGCCTCTCATGTAGGTGGCAGTAAGAAGGTCTTTAAACTGAATAGATACAAAAGTTGGTTGAGGAAATGAAAAGCAAGGAACAACTTCATCCCAAGAGTAGTCAGGAGTTAGAGAATGAATAAAGCTATTTTTAGTAGCAGCTTATTCTTTGACTTTGGTACCCGATATTGTTGTATTTTTATTTGGGGATTTTGCAATCCAGGCTCTTCTATGAACCTGTCATCACAGTATCCTCTAGCAAAGAGGTCAAAAAGAGTATTAAAGGACTTCTGAAAATGTATCCACTTGTTATTTGAACCTGTTTCTTCATTCCTCATTATGCAGTTTGGGAAACAGTGAATAATTGGTTTTATTCTTCAGGACACCTAGAATGCTGTAAGTCTCTTACCATACCCCTGTAGCCATCTTCTTTTCGATACTCTAAAATTCCCATCTGTCTAGTTGTTTCCTCATACAGAAGCTATTCCATGTTTTTGGTTATATTCTTGCCATTCTCTCTGACTTTTCGAGTTATTTGAAGGGTTTTTGAAGCTGCAAATGGCAAAACCTTTCTGGGGTTCTGAAATTAATGTAGAGCCTGTGTGCTGAAGACTTATTGTCCTTATTCCAAAGATTTTGTCATTTATACGTATCAAAGTTGGCAGAAAGGACACTTTTCATTCAAAGATCATTAAAAAAAAAAAAAAAAAAAAAAAAAAAAAAAAAAAAAGGCTAACATCTCTCCCTCCCACACATGTGAAATTATGATAGAATAAAGATTTGAAGTTTGAAGAATTCTCTTAGTCTTTTGCCCATCTTTCCTGAGGTTAACAAAGCAGAACAATAAAGAAACTATATTGAGCACACCTCTACGCTGACAAATTCACATTTTTAAAACAAACAAACAAAACAAAAGAGAAAACCAACCAACCAACCGACAACCAAAAAAAACTGTAGAAACCTTAAAATTTGCAATTTTTTTTCCCAAAGAAAAGTTGTATCTGCTGAAAAAGCTATGTGAAAGAATAAGATGCTAAAATATCTCCATTATTTCACCTATTTTCATACTTCAAGGGCATCTCCAGGGTTCTCTTTTAGGGGCAAAAATACGTTAAAACCTTGTACAAGGAGAAAATGCAATATCCAAGTCTCAGAGAAAGACAGGTCTCCGTTATCTGCCAGAAGGCACATAACCTCTGTCACAAACAATTTGAAGATCTGCCCTCAGCGCTGTGTGTTGGAATGGAAACTGAGCTGCTTCAAAGACATTTAAGAAATATTAAGAGAAGGGAAAGTGACACAAATTTATATTAATTTGTTGCTATATAAGTTCAGCCAAGGCCAGAAGATAATGTGGCCTGTAATGGATCAAACTACCTTTACCTGAGATGTGACCCCTCCCTACAAAACAAATGTGCACCAGAAGAGCATTCAGAAGCCTGAGGGACATAACAGTAGGGCTTCTCCAGGAAAGAGCTGTTAGTGTGTGGGGAAAACAACAATTTATCAAGTCTAAAATCTCCACTTTGACTTCCATCTATATCTTTATTCCAAAATTAACTGTTAATTATGGCTACTTGAAGGGATGCTGCAAATAATTCTAGCCAACTGATGCTTTCTGATTTAGGAAACTATGTTCAGGCTATTTTTTATAACTTTTTAAAATTTTAACTCTTTGGTCTGAAATTATACATGCCAGCCCTTTGTCTCAGCAAAAATATTTTCTAGGAAAAAGTCATCCAGTTTTGCTGTTCATAAGAATGATGCTTGGAAACCAAATGTTTTATCCATATAAAACCTGACAACCATTTCTCTGAAATACTCAAGTATCTTTACATTGAATCAAGGATTCTCAATTTTATTGTGGCTGAGATGGCTTGATGTAAGTGCTGAAGGTAGGTTTGCGTGTCTGAAAATACATTTCTTTTTAAGTGATTAGTTTTGTAAAAGACATTACCTCTCTTGTAATTTACCTCTCTTGTAATTTCTTTTCCTGTTTAATTATTCTCTTAGCTCAATGCACCTTTGCAGCACTCCAGTAGGTTGAAATGATCATATGAAAATCTGAACAGCAAAAGGATTTGATTTTGATTGAAAAAATAAATTCTTTGGGGTTTTTGTAAATAATTTAGAAAGACTGTCCAAAAATACCACAGTTAAAGGTGATCCAGAAAGAATTCAGCCTCCTTTTGTTCATGTGTTATTAGGTAGGCTTTAGCAAAGCACTGATTTTTTGCTTCAGTCAGAACAGCATCCATTTGCCATAGAAGAGGAGAAAAAAAAAAAAAAGCTTTTGCTCATAGGATGGTTCAATAAATTTTTTTTTCCCCAGAATTTAAATGTGTCAGGAGAATCTGAGAAGAGTAGCAGCACTTTTTTTGTCTGCAGGTGTGAGACAATGCTCTGAGGAAGAAGACAAGTTGTTCACACCATGTTTTTGAAACCTATTTCCCTGTTCTGTGTTTCTGGGAGTCTGCCTTGGGCTTGGAGAATGGAGTATCTGAAAGTGGCAACTACTGGCCAGTAGTGTAGGGGAAGCTAATGGGAGTTGAGGTATGGGCTGCCAGGTCCTCTATAAAATTGCATCAGGCACCCACAGTGATGAGTACTTGTAATCTTGCTCTCTTTTGCCTTTGGTTAGCAGCTGCATTAGGGAGTAATGATACTCAGAATTGCTATTAAGATGTTGTAAATGGAAATCAGTCAGTGTTTGCACGTGGCAAGGAACTGCACGGTGGAACAGCCTGGAATGCCCCAGCAGGAAATAATTTTGTCTTTACAGCGGAGTCTGAACTACGCATGGAAAATAAAATCAAATATTGAACTCACAAACTGTATCATCTATTATGTGCACCAAGTGAGACTCAGATCCTGGGCAAAAATAGTCTGTGACTGATGCACCTGTACAAGGTGGCAAATTAATGGTGTAGAGACAATTTTGCTTACAGCGTTTCTTACCTTCGAGTGCTGAGCTGTGCAACCTTGATAATGTTCTTTTCACATACTGTTTTGTGTGTAATTATTACCTGTATCAGCCCAAATTTAAAAATAGATCACTTTTCTATTGAATGCCTCCTTTAGGACACAGTTGCAGCTGACTCTTAAAGGTTCCAATAACCTGCAACTCATGCTGAAGGCTACTGGCACTGTCACAGCAACACCATCCAAACTCTGAAAATTTCAAAGCCTCTTTCAAAGTCCTGGGAGGAGCACTCCAAAACGGAGGCAGCCGAAAATCCCTTGCCACTTTTAAAACGTTGGACATAATAAGATAAAATAACAGATGATTTGAGGGAGAAGCTAGTTTCTAAAACAAAGTTATCAAAGTAGGGTAACACTCCAGGCAACCAACTCCCACACCTTTTATCATCATCATTAGTCATTTATATTGCAGCAGCATGCGGCAACCCCTGCTGACGTCTGGGCTAGAAACCAGACCCAGATAGCGAGAGTGATACCTAGCCCAGGCAGCTTACAAAATTACAACAGTAAAAAGCATGAGAAAGGGAGGGAGGAAGAACAGAAGGTTGAAGTGGGTTTCTGAAGGTCAATTTGCACAAACCTGGCACAGCTGGGAGAGCCAGGGCCTTGATCCATGGGAGCAGCTGCCCCTCTGGCTCCTTCTCTGAGCACACATGGCATGAGAGAGAGATGGCAGCTCAATTTTTGCAGGTCCCCTGCTCCTGGGGAAATAAGCTGGTTGTGCCAGAAGTAACACATTTGGGAATACACAAGAGTGAGATGACACGTGTCCTCTCCAGGGCTTGGCGCGGCACAGCAGAGAAGTGGGATTGGGAGAGAAAAGGTCACAAACTCAGCAAATGCTCTGGCAGGGCCATTGGAATGGGCAGTGAAAAAAGGAGAATGGGAAGAGCTGGCTTTCCTAAACACTGTGCACTGGCACATTGCTATAGCAAGTGTTTGCTGTTGGGAATTGCGAGTATCACAGAGTCACAGAATGGCTGAGGTTTGAAGTGACCTCTGCAGGTCACCTGATCCAACATCCTACTCATTCAGGGTCACCTACAGCCACTTTCTCAGGACCATGTCCAGACAGTTTTTCAATATCTCAAAGGATGGAGACTTCACGGCCTCTGTGTGCAACATGTTCCCCTGCTTGGTCACCCTCACAATTACATACTTTCTGGGGTGCAGAGGTTTCCATTTTTTGGCAAACAATGTCACCTGGCATATGGAGCAAAGCCACTTGGATTTTTTTTTTTTTCCTATGGCTTATTCTCTAAAAAGATACAACTGATGTGGCTATAGATCTGGAGAGATTATTTGCATATGTCTTCCAACTCTGTACAGTATGCCTAACAACCCATGTTCTTCCTCTGTCTGTAGTGAGTACTGCAGTATATAAGGAACATATTTTGATAGCTAATGTAATACAACATACACATCATATTGCCTTGAGGTCATGGTAAATTCTATCTGTTCATATGATGCATCTTGACATACTCTAATGTGGTGCCAGTGATTTAAAAGAGTGACCATATAAAATGTGACTAAGACCAAGAACATAGCCACAAATTTCAGTGATTTTTTGTATTAAGAGTATTCACTAGCCTTTTGGTAATTCTTCACAATGATTTAGGGAAAAGAATGTACATATTGCTACATTCTTCTTCAATGGACAGCAAGTCAAATTCCATTCACAAAAGCTTGAGTAGAATTACTGCTAAAAC